>NC_057799.1:96583844-96587398 GCF_018294505.1 Triticum aestivum
CCGACACGAGGGAGGGGGGCTGCTAGCTACTTCGCACTTTGCTAGGTGAACCTCGGTTGGGGGGCATGCATTCATAGCTTAGGATTCCCTTTGTGCCGACATGAGGGAGGGGTTTCTAGCTACTTCGCACTTTGCTAGGGTGAACCTCGGTTGGGGGGCATGCATTCATACCTTAGGATTCCCTTTGTGCCGACACAAGGGAGGGGGCTGCTAGCTACTTCGCACTTTGTGTCACGCCCACGATGCGGCTATATCTCCCACGTGTCGAGGCACGACTTAGAGGCATAACCGCATAGTGGTTTTGTCGCAAGAAGGGTCATCTTCACACAATCCCATGTAATGAACAAGAATGGGATAAAGAGTTGGCTTACAATCGCCACTTCACCCAATACATAAATATCATCATACATCATCCAAAATACAAACATATAGACCGACTACGGTCAAAATCCAGATGAAAATAAGACAACCCCAAATGCTAGATCCCCGATCGTCCCAACTGGGCTCCACTACTGATCATCAGGAAAAGACACATAGTAACGACCACGTTCCTCGTCGAACTCCCACTTGAGATCGACGCCATCGTCTGCACTGGCATCGTCGGCACCTGCAACTGGTGTTGGAAGTATCTGTGAGTCACGGGGACTCAGCAATCTCACACCCGCGAGATCAAGACTATTTAAGCTTGTAGGCCAAGAGGTGCAAAGAGGTGGAGCTGCAGCGGCAAAACATATATGGTGGCTAACTTACGCAAATGAGAGCGAGAAGAGAAGCAAAGGAACGGACGCCATCTAGCAATGACCAAGAAGAGGTCCTGAACACTTACTTACGTTAAACATAACACAGACCGTGTTCACTTCCCGGATTCCGCCGAGAAGAGACCATCACGGCTACACACGCACTTGGTGTATTTTAATTGGGTCAAGTGACAAGTTATCTAAAACCGGACATTAACAAATTCCCATCTGCCTCATAACCGCGGGCACGGCTTTCGAAAGATATTACCCTGCAGGGGTGTCCCAACTTAGCCCATTATAAGCTCTCACGGTCAACGAAGGTTAAACCTTCTCCCGGAAAGACCCGATCAGTCTCGGAATCCCGGTTTACAAGACATCTCGAAAATGGTAAAACAAGACCAGCAAAGCCGCCCGAATGTGCCGACAAATCCCGATAGGAGCTGCACATATCTCGTTCTCAGGGCACACCGGATAAGTCAAGCTACGAGTAAAACCAGACCTCGAGTTTCCCCGAGGTGGCCCCGCAGGCTGCTCGGTTCGGACCAACACTCGAAGGAGCACTGGCCCGGGGGGGTTAAAATAAGATGACCCTCGGGCTCGCGAAAACCCGGGGGAAAAAGGCTTAGGTAGCAACTGGTAAAACCAAGGTTGGGCCATGCTGGAGGAGTTTTATTCAAGGCGAACTGTCAAGGGGGTCCCATAATCACCCGACCGTGTAAGGAACGCAAACTCAAGGAACATAATCCCGGTATAACAGTAACTAGGGCGGCAAGAGTGGAACAAAACACCAGGCATAAGGCCGAGCCTTCCACCCTTTACCAAGATATATAGATGCATTAATTAAATAAGAGATATTGTGATGTCCCAACATATCCGTGTTCCGACATGGAACAAACTTCAACTTCACCTGCAACTAGCAACGCTATAAGAGGGGCTGAGCAAAAGCGGTAACATAGCCAAACAACGGTTTGCTAGGAAAGGATGGTTAGGGGCTGACATGGCTGAAATAGGAGACATGATATAGCAAGAGATAGGTAGCGGAGCATGGCAATAGAGCGAACAACTAGCATAGCAAAGATAGAAGTGATTTCGAGGGGTGGTCATCTTGCCTGCAAGGTTCTCAGAGTTGTCGAAAGCTTGATCCTCGTAAGCGTACTCGACAGGTTCCTCGTTCACGAACTCGTCTCCCGGCTCTACCCAAGACAAGAGCACAAATAAACGGAACCACAATCAACAACGAGAAATGCGCAAGCAACATGATGCAAGACATGTATGATATGCAAGTTATGATATGCGATGCATATGCGTGCTCCGGAAGGAAGATGATGAACATGGCAGTAACTTGACAAACCAAGCATGCCACTGGAAAGATGAGATGATTTCGGTCGAAATCGATATAAAGATCACCGGAATCGGATGCACGGTTTGCAAATGGCAAGCAAAACAAGAATGACAATAATCTGCGATAAACAGCAAGATAGCACTTAAAATGCAACAAGTAGGAATGCTACATCATCCCAACATAGCAACAAAGCATATGGCAGTAATCTACAGGAGATGCTTGACAAAAGATGAACACTGAGCTACTGCTAGTTCATAACATATCAAGCTCAAACAAGCATGGCAAAAGTGCAAAAGATTACAGGTTCACAGACTTGGTGGAAAACTGGACATGGCAGAAAACAGCATCAGGTAGCAATGTTCAGAGCACGAAATCAACATGCTACAGGAACTTAACATAGCAAAACAAGGCATGGTAGTGTTCTACTAAATGCACATTACAAAAGTCCCTTACTGACCATAAGCCAAAAAGGACCAGAAGATATGATGGCAAGCATGTAAACATAGCAAGTTTCGTTATCAGGTTTCAGACTTAGCAGAAAAACAGAGCATGGCAGAAATGTTAATATGTAGGCCTCTTTGTGAGCTTGATGCACTCACTACAGAGCAATGCATGAAAAACCAAGCATACCTACAGCAAGATGGCATGTTTATGAAGCTATCCATGGTAAGAACAATTGCATAGCATATATGGATCAACCACAATAAGCTTGGCAAGATTGAAAATCATGTTAAGAATCTGCCAGAAATATTTTATAGCAAAAGTAGAGCAAGATTGAGTCATGCTATGGTACTCTAAAATTGCAAAAAATTGCAGGAATGGATTAATTACAACTATAGCTAAAAAACATCCTTACTGAACATCTCCAAAATATGCATGGATCTCTCTCTAGCATCAAGTTTACATGGCGACAAAATTACAGCAGACAAGGACTTAAAGAAATCACTAAGTCCCTGAAATCAGAAATATTACGGGGCCTACTTTGCATGCTTGTGCTAGTCACCACAAAGATCAAAAAAATACATGGACTATACCAATGGAAAGATGGCATGGCATACTTCAAAACACATGTAGAGCCCATGCTCAAAAGATGCACAGAATAAAAGATACAAAAATGACAAATCTCCAAGTTCTGATAAGAACCAGAGATTAACAGCAACTAGCCCTTTTCCAACGAAGATTTGGGCATCAAGATGACCTCTAATGAAAATGATACAATTGAACAAAATGAAGAGCATCATGAGGCGAACAATTGGACATATTATACGCGCGAATCGGAGCTACATGCAAGAAGTTACGGCATCGGGAACATAGGCACTTGCTGAGAATAAATGAGGACTTAGGAGAATTTTGAGACGAGAAAAGTCAACGGGAGGGCGCCCTTACCAGATCCGATCGGGTCTCGAGGAGCTCGGGCCGCCGGCGGGAAGAAGAGGAGCCGGCGGTGGCGGGCGGCGCCGGTGGAGGAGGGCCCG
>NC_057799.1:96588010-96595011 GCF_018294505.1 Triticum aestivum
GCTGGTGACGTGGCGCGCCCCGGTTGGCCGGGCGCGCGGCGGACGTTGTCCGGCCGGAGCGGACGCGTCCGGCGGCGCGGAGGGAGAGGGTTAGGGTTTCGTCTGAGATTTCGTTTTTCGGGATGCCCACTCATTTATAGGTAGAGGGAGCTAGGAGACTCCAAATGAGGTGCGGTTTTCGCCCACACGATCGTGATCGAACGACCTAGAGCATGGAAGAGAGTTTGGTGGGCTTTGGGCTGGTTTTGGAGGGGGTTTTTGCTGGATACTCAAATGGACATTGCGGAGGCCCGGTTAACCGTTGGAGCACCAAACGACCTCCGAATGGAACGAAACTTGACCGGTAGTCTCCGGGTGGTATAATAAAACCACTTGACAAGCCTCGGTCCATTCCGAGAAAGTTTGACACACGTACGCGAAAGAGAACTAGAGGGGTGCACCGGAGGAGATAGGAGCGCCGGATTGGAAAACGGACAACGGGGAAAATGCTCGGATGCATGAGACGAACACGTATGCGAATGCAATGCACATGATGACATGATATGAAAATGCATGACATGACAAAATACAAAACGAAAGACAAAAACCCGACAACGGAGGGAAAAACAAAACACATAGCCGGAAATGGCAAGCGTCGGAGTTACAAATATGGCAAGTTACATGCGGGGTGTTACACTTTGCTAGGTGAATGAAACCTCGTTTGGGGGGCATGCATTCATAGCTTAGGATTCCCTTCGTGCCGACACAAGGGAGGAGGGGGCTGCTAGCTACTTCACACTTTGCTAGGTGAACCTCGGTTTGGGGGGAAGGGGCATGCATTGATAGCTTAGGATTCCCTTCGTGCCGGCATGAGGGTGGGTGGGGGCAAGCAATACCGTGCGCTTTGCGAGAGAGGTGCCACATCAAAGTTGCATTTGGTATTTGAAAATCAAACCACACTTTTCATACATAAATTTGGTCCACATGCAAGTGTGTTCATGTTCTGACCCTCTCCCATGTCATTTTCCGCCAAATTTATGAACATTAGACAAGTCAGATGACGCAACAGACACGGTTCACTCAAACTAACAGTGTGCCACGTCGGTGCCCCTGTCACGCACAAATCTGCACAGTACATTGGGCTCCACGAGGCTCCCCCTCTCAAAAATATATGCCCGCCTCGAGGGTTTTTCTATTTCATAACACACGGTTGTTATCTCCGGACCATGTGTGATGTTTATTGTTCCCAATCCCGCCTGCATCCCTAGAAAATATCTACCCACCATGAGGGTTTTTCTGTTTCATAACACACGGTTGTTATCTCCAGACCGTGTGCGATGTTTCTTGTTCCCAATCCCGCCTGCATCCCTAGAAAATATCTTCCCACCTCGAGGGTTTTCCGTTTCATAACACACGGTTGTTATCTCCGGACCGTGTGCGATGCACTATCATCAAATTTTTCAATAGCCCGGCATTTCACTCCCGCGTTTGACTCCCGCGTAGTAAAATTTTCAGTACCCGCGTCATTTCCTCAAACACCCCCTCCACTCACACACACACACACATCAAAACCTCCTCGGGCATGCGCACACACACACAAACGTGCACACACCCTCCCTTGCTCAAAACCCTAGCAAGGTCCCCGCCGCCGCAAGGCCTCCATTGTCAACATCAGCCGGTTTGTCCGTGCAGCTTACCCACCGATCTCCATACCCAGGCCGCCCTGAGTTTCTTAGATGACGCCTGCCAAACGCCACCTTTCCCATAGACCCCCATCCCCCACTCTAGAGCGAAGCAGCCTAAGCCCGGCTACGCTTCCCGTGGAGCTCGAGGAGCGACTGGCCCAAAAGAGGTGTATAGCGGTCTCTTCGCCCGACGTCGCCGAGGAAGCTGACGACCATTACTGGCGGCAGGCACTCAAGCAGCGGGCTAGAGTATGCGGGCATGTCTCGGCTGCCGGCTACGACATCGAGGTCATCGACAGTGATGGCCTGAGGCAGGCTATGTCACAGGTTAAGTGGTCCACCTCCAACCCCTCGGGTTCAACCGCCGTCGATCTCATCCATAGCCCCACCGCTGATCTCCTCTGGCTCGCTGTCAACAATATGCCATTCTACATCGCCATCGAGCCCCTTTTGTCATTTCTGAAGGACACGTTATGCGAGCTGGCTTGGGATCCACAGCTTCCAAGTCAGACCTCATTGGCGGCGACCATGAGGAGGGCACCCTCTCCGGCTCTTCCAAGGGGAAAGAGCCCATCTGCTCTTCCAAAGGGAAAGCGCCCGTCTGCGACATCACAGAGGGCACCCTACAGCTGTGCTCTTCCAAGGGGAAGGAGCCCATCTGCGACAACATGGAGCGCATCTAGGGTCCGTGCTCTTCCCGCGAGAACGAGCCCATCTGTGACAACTGAGGAAACCCATGATTTGTTTTGTCGTGCCTCTTCATAGGGGGAAACCCATGATTTGTTTTGTCAAGTCCCTTTTGTAGTGTAGTGAGAATATGTCCAGTTTTAATTGCTATATCTGGTTGTTTGCAGCAAGCCTTGTTTATTTCAGTTGTTCACAATGTGATGCTCTATATGTGCAATTATTTACTGTGCAGTACATTTCATCAATCCAGTTTTAAACATACCGATAGGAATGCATATATTTACTTGCTGTTAAGCCTATTATAGCTAGCATATGCCTCTTTTAAAGTTTTTTGATTGTTCGGTTGTTTGTAGTTAGCATATGTCCAGTTTCAAATGCTATCTTTTGTTGTTCATAGTATGCCTTGTTTATTCCAGTTATTCACAACGTGATGTTCTATATGTGCAAGTATGAACTGTGCAGTTCAATTTCATCAGTACCAGTTTCAACAATACCACTATGAATGACTACATTTGGTTGCTGCATGTTGTAGTTAACACGCCTTTCCATTTTTATTAACAATAACCAGTGTACTTAGACCAGCACAATACCAGTTTGAATGACTATGTTTGCTTGTTGTTAAATGTTAGGCCAATTGTAGTTAGCACACCTTTCCACTTGTTTTGCTTTACTAGCGTGCTTAAACCTGCACACTGAAGCTATCTTTTGGAGATTATTTTGTCTGCCATGGATAATTTTGGTTGATGTTTAGCCTGTTGTGCTTAACATGCTTCTCGATGTACCTACACAGGACAATTTTGGGAACGACTGTTGTTTTCCATCGAGGTTAGTTTCATCCCATGTCTTATATCTACTCACTTTTCAGGATATCGGTAGCTGGTACCATATAGGCCGGCGGCTGATAAGGGACTAATCGGTGAATCGGACTTTTAACTGAATATATCTGCAACCCATTTATCGTTAGGTTAACTAGGGCCATATGTAATGTATCTGAGGCTACATAGCAACATGCATTGTACTTAATGTCTAAATATGCAATCCTAGGCTACATAGCAACAAGGAAGAGTGTTACATTAATGTTCTAATGATGTCTAGATATATGTAGAAGAGCAGCAGTAGCAACAACGACAACACAGCCCTGTTTGGATACTCAACATAGCTAGAGGTTAGAGTTAGTTTCTAGCTCATGACTAACCCTGACCTAACTCCATCCAAAGAGTTGTTTGGATGGCAGGGTTAGATTGACAATAAATGCACTAGGAGAACTAGCTCCAATTAGCACCTCTTGGGTTGGATAGTTTTTTTTGGGTGGGTTATAGATGCAACTAGCTCAAACTAGCCCTCATGTTTAGATATACTTTAGGGCTATTTGATCCCAAACAGGCTCAAACTAACTGTAACCGATGGATACAGCAGCAGTTAATCAGCCGATAATTTCTAAGAATGCACTAAACTCCTTCCAGCCCATAATATAAGATGTTAATTCATCTAATATGTGAGTATATTGGATGTTATAAGATACTCCCTCTGTTCCTAAATATTTGTCTTTTTAGAGATTTCAAATGGACTACCACATACGGATGTACATAGACATATTATAAAAGAGTGTTGTACTACATCATTGTGCAATTGCTGTTTAGCTTCTAATATTAACTTGGTGCTTTTAGGTACATGTGTCATTGGTAAAGATCCGCACTTCAACTCTTTCTGCGTATGGGGCAATGAGATATCGATGAACCAGCATCAAGTAAGGAAGCTGATAAAGATTATTAGTAAAATGGGTCCAAAGATGGCAATTAAACTATTTGTTTACACTTTATCCAAGACAACAACGAACTGCAGGATGGTAAGTAAGAACTCTGCAGCCTTCTTTTTACTGCCCATAATGAGTTGTGTTAGATGACAATGTCTGAATCTTTTTCCTTTGCGGTGGTTGCCAAAGCAGTTTACTAAAGATTACCTCTAAAACTACATGATTGATGGGCATGCAAAGGTTAAAGTATTTCTACGAGAACACGATGATTATCTAGATATTTTCAAGAAGACCATGAAGGATGGGCGATCGGCCATCACAAGGGGTTGGACTAGAGTCGTGCGTGCCTTCTGCATGGAGGAGGGCAGAATATGGGCATTCCGCTTCACCTTGTTCAGCAACCAAAATATATTTCGCCTCTTTCTTTACCGTCTTTAATAGTACAAGTATACAACTGTAGTTCATCACTCTTTATTTGGTTCTTATGTAATTCTTGAACATATGTACCTATGAATCGAATAATGCATTGGTTGTTTGAACCTGATGGATATGAATAAAGCTGTAGCATACATTCAAATTCAAATCAGAATCTGGTACAATTTGAAAAGGCAGCAATTAAACTATGGTGAAATTACGCTCTCCAGGTTGTTACGGCACACACGGTTGGTAAAACACAAACGTTTGCGATATGCACCATAATCCGAGATGGTTCACAGAGAGGAAACATGTGTAAGCATGCACACAGTTGTCGTTTGCAAAGCGTGTGCGATGTCAGACAATATCACAAACGGTGCGGGCAAACTAAACATTTGCGTTAGTTGCCTTATCGTACACGATTCGTGTAGCGACCAGACCTCAAATTGTATGATCTACCGTGCACCAGTGTCATCCCTGGATCAGTAATGCTGACACGCACATTACTTGGAGGATTTATAACAGAGTAGCAATCACACACTTATTACATCGAGTATCTCAAGAGAGAAATAAGTATGACAAATATGGCTTAAGGCCATCTAAAACGATAACAGCGGAAGACTTGGAACATAAGTGAGTCCATCAAGTCCAACGGCATCACTGAGTATAAGACCACGACCTAAGGCACCTTACTCGTCGTCTGAAAAGTCTGCAACATGAAACGTTGCAGCCCGAAAATGGGTCAGCACATGGAATATGCTGGCAATGTAACACATAGAGAGTAATGAACAGAATAATGCTATACTACATGCATATATGGCTGGTAGAAGGCTCTATGATTACAGTTTTTGCGAAAAGCCAATTTTTCCCTACTGCAAAGGAATAAATTTTATTTAACTATCATGGTGGTTGTTAAACATTGAGAATGGTTGACAGCATTCTCAATCCCAATTAAGTATCATCATCAAAACCCAACAAAATTAATTAAAGTAACATGGTGAGATTCACATGATAATCCAGATACTAGATAGTCAAGATGTCCATAACCGGGGACACGGCTAACCATGATTAGTTTATACACTCTGCAGAGGTTTGTGCACTTTTCCCCACAAGACTCGATCGCCTCCGCTTGATTCTCGCACTACATGATGTTTGAGAAACGGATGACCGAGACACAGTCTTTCAGATACAATAACTCTTTACTCCGGGTGGACAGTTACACCTACTTTCCCCTACATCTGCTAGCCCACCTCTTCAAGAGGTCATGTAACCTACTCAACTATGCTAGAGCCCATAATAGCTTGTGGCTGCACACGGAAGTTTCTAGCATGAATAATCTCATGATCCCTTTGAGCCTGGGTGGCGGTCCTTAGAAAAACAGGCAACACTGGATTCCCCAGGTGCCTCAATCCACCCAGATGTGTGTTTTAGTTGCCACCTTAAGTAAACCATTAATTAACAATCTCACATCTGTCATGGATACACTCACCCAATCCACGTCTACGAGCATAGCATGGCAACATAAGCAAATGTAGAAGTAACTCCCAAAGGTTTGATAATAAAACAGGGCAATAGGTACTACCTCATCTACTTCCCGATTCCCACAGTTTAAAATCAGATCCTAACCATGCAATGTTTGAGGGTTGATCTAATGCAATAAAACTGGGTAGTAAAGAGGTATGATCAAAGTGTTACTTGCCTTGCTGAGGATCCGTGAAACCTAGAGATTCGAAGTAGCAAGCGGCGCACTCCGGGTACTCTATCGCAAACAAACAAGCATACATTAAGCACTCACTAATGCACAGGTAAAACTCAAATAAAAGATCTAACCAGAAAGTTCAACTCAAGAACTCTGGTTTGCAAAAAGAATCAAATCAAACGAAGCAACGAAAGTCAAACGGCGAAAGAAACAGGCTTCATTTACTAATCTGGATCTAAGTCAAATTTTACAGTAGCAAAAACTTGTTTGAGTTGGTTAGACGAAAAGAGAATTTCGAGACGAAACTCTAGGCGCTTGAATCGCCTTATTCCGATAAACGAGCGAAAAGATAAACTAAAACGAAAAACAGATCGAAAATCGCGATCTGGAATAATCACGGAAAATCCGAGAAAAATATAACTGACGAACAGTTAATCGAACGGACGTTCATTAACTGCGACTAACCGAAGAACATGTTCGTTAAAACGAACGGACCGGCGAACATTCACTAACTAACTAAACCGAATAAAAAAATAAACCGATCTATAAAATAAAACCTAGGGTTTCAAAATAAACCGAAACGGTTTTTAAAATATATAAAAACCGGACTCGGGGCGGCGGCGGCTTCGGTATACCTCCGGCGAGCTTACTCCGGCGGGGCAGGACGGGCTCCGGCGGGGCAGGACAGGCTCCGGCGGGGTCGGGGTGCGGCGGGGCTGCGGGCGTCGACAGGAGGCGACGGGCGGCGACGAGGGGGCTTCGGGCGGCGGCGTTCGGCGGCTCC
>NC_057799.1:96595620-96603105 GCF_018294505.1 Triticum aestivum
GTTGGGCGGCTCCGGCGGGGCTCCTTCGGCGGCGGGGCGCGGGACGGGGTGAGGGAGGCGGCGTGGTCGGCGGGTACTTATAGAAGGGGAGGGGGCTGTCGTGGGGGAGGGGCAAGGCGGCGGGGTGGCGGCCTCGAGCCGGACTCGGGCGGCGGTGCGTGCTCGATCGGGTCTCCAGGAGGGAGACGGAGGCCCGGGGAGATGGGCCGGCCTGGCTCGGCTGGGCCTCGGCCCAGTCGGGCGCGGGATCTCTTCTTTTTTAAATAATTCCGCCGAACCTAAAAAAATCCCAGAAAAATAAATAAAAATCTAAAAATGCGAGAATAAATTTTCACCGTCTAATTAAAATAATTAGAACGAGATGAACATTTCCTTGGCCCTAAAAATGCAGTTTTGAAAACGCGCAATTTTTCTAATGCATATAAAATCCGAATAAAATCAAATATTTGATTTTAATATGTTTCCTGCAATATTTCAATTATTTTGGAGAAGTCATATTTTCTCCTCTCATTTATTTTAATATGAAATATTTTTCGGAGAGAAAAATAATTAAAACCAAAAATCCTTGTTCCATTATTTGATAAAAATCAAATATGAAAACCGGGAAAATCCCCAACTCTCTCCTAGGGTCCTTGAGTTGCTTAGGATTTCGAGGATTTGCCAAAATGCAATAAAATATGCTATGCAATGATGATCTAAAGTATAACATTCCAAATTGAAAATTTGGGATGTTACAAACCTACCCCCTTAAGAGGAATCTCGCCCTTGAGATTCTGGTTGGCTAGAAAATAGGTGAGAGTGGTCCTTCCGTAGATCTTCCTCTCGCTCCCAGGTGGCTTCGTCCTCGGTATGGTGACTCCACTGAACTTTGCAAAACTTGATAACCTTGGTGCGGGTGACTCGGCTGGCATACTCAAGAATCTTAACTGGTTTCTCCTCATAGGTCAAGTCATTATCCAGCTGAATCGCTTCCAATGGCACCGTATCTCTCAGTGGTATCTCAGCCATCTCTGCATGGCACTTCTTCAACTGGGAAACGTGAAATACATCATGAACTCCTGACAATCCTTCAGGCAATTCCAGATTGTAAGCAACTTCTCCATACGCTCCAAAACTTTGTATGGTCCTACAAAACGTGGCGCTAACTTTCCTTTAACTCCGAAGCGCTTCACTCCTCGAAGTGGTGATACTCGTAGGTAAACTCTGTCTCCGACTTCGTAAACTGTCTCCTTGCGTTTAGAATCTGGATAATTCTTCTGCCTGGAGTGGGCTACCTTGAGCCTATCGCGAATCAATTTCACCTTCTGTTCTGATTCCTTAATCAAGTCTGGTCCAAACAACTGGCGGTCTCCAACTTCGTTCCACAACAAGGGTGTTCTACACCTCCTTCCATACAAAGCTTCGAAAGGGGCCATCTTCAAACTGGATTGATAACTGTTGTTGTAAGAAAACACTGCATACGGCAAATTGTCGTCCCAACTAGATCCATAATCTAGCGCACAAGCTCTCAGCATGTCCTCCAAAATCTGATTGACCCTCTCGATCTGTCCATCTATCTGTGGATGAAAAGTTGTACTGAATTCTAGCCTGGTTCCCAAAGTTTCATGTAACTGATTCCAAAACTTTGAGGTAAACTGGGTTCCTCTATCTGATACAATGGTCCTCGGAACTCCATGCAGACATACGATCCTGGTCATGTATATCTTTGCCAACTTAGCACTGGTGTAAGTGGTCTTCACTGGGATGAAATGAGCTACCTTCGTCAAACGATCGACTACAACCAATATCGAGTCATAGCCTGAACGAGTCCTGGGCAATCCCGTGATAAAATCAATTCCTAACTTGTCCCACTTCCATTCGGGTATCGGCAATGGCTGTAGCAGTCCTGCTGGCTTCTGATGCTCTGCCTTCACTCTCTGACATACATCACAAACTGCTACATACTCCGCAATATCTTTCTTCATTCCGGTCCACCAGAAAGTATCCTTCAAATCCAATTACATCATGGTATTTCCTGGGTGAATCGAATACGGTGAATCATGGGCCTCTTGCAGAATCAACTTCCTAATCTCGGGGTCGTTAGGCACATAAACGCGGTCCTCAAACCATAAGGTATCGTGCTCGTCCTCACGAAATCCCTTGGCCTTTCCTTTGCTCATGTTCTCCTTTATCTTGGCAATCTCCTTATCAGTCTTCTGAGCTTCCCTGATCTTATCCATCAGAGTAGACTGAATTTCTAATGCTGCTACATAGCCTCTTGGAACTATCTCCAAACATAGCTCGCGAAGATCCTCGGCTAATTCTTTCGGTAACTCTCCGGTCATGAGTGTGTTGACATGGCTCTTGCGGCTCAACGCATCAGCTACTACGTTAGCCTTCCCTGGGTGATAATGCAATCTCATATCATAATCCTTAATGAGCTCCAACCATCTCCTTTGCCTGAGATTCAACTCCTTCTGCGTGAAAATGTACTTCAAACTCTTGTGATCTGTGTACACCTCACAATGGTTTCCGATGAGAAAATGTCTCCATGTCTTCAACGCATGCACTACGGCTGCTAACTCCAAATCATGCGTGTCATAATTCTTCTCATGGGGTTTAAGTTGTCGTGAAGCATATGAAACAACTCTTCCCTCCTGCATTAGCACTGCTCCAAGTCCTCGACGTGAAGCGTCGCAATATACTTCATAATCCTTGCGTTGATCTGGCAGAATCAACACTGGTGATGTAACCAAACGTTTATTCAACTCTTGGAAACTAGCTTCACATTCCTCAGTCCAATTGAACTTGGTGTCCTTCTTTAACAGCTCTGTCATGGGCTTAGCAATCCTCGATAAATTCTCAATGAACCTCCGGTAGTATCCTGCAAGTCCAAGAAAACTCCGGATCTCTCCAACTGATATGGGTTATTCCCAGTTTGTCACAGTGACAACTTTGGTAGGGTCTACTGCTATTCCTTCTCCGGATATAACATGTCCGAGGAATCCAACTTCCTTCAACCAAAACTCACATTAGCTGAACTTGGCGTATAACTGATGTTCTCTGAGCTTCTCAAGTACCAAACGCAAATGTTCCTTATGCTCCTCTTCATTCTTGGAGTAGACTAAAATATCATCAATGAACACCACGACGAACTTATCCAAAAACTCCATAAACACTTTGTTCATCAGGTTCATGAAATAGGCAGGTGCGTTAGTCAGACCAAATGACATAACGGTATACTCATATGGCCCATACCTGGTGGTAAAAGCCGTCTTAGGTATATCCTGCGCTCGAATCTTTAACTGATGGTATCCTGATCGTAGATCGATCTTGGAAAATACCTTAGCTCCTTGTAATGGTCAAACAGATCATTGATCATCGGCAGTGGGTACTTGTTCTTGATGGTCACTTCATTCAATCCACGATAATCAACAACCATCCTCAACGATCCATCTTTCATCTCCACTAGAAGTACTGGTGATCCCCAAGGTGACGAACTTGGGCGAATATATCCTTTATCTGGTAACTCCTTAATCTGCTTCTTAATTTCTTCCAAATCCTTAGCGGGCATCCTGTACGGTCTCTTAGATATTGGCCCAGTGCCTGGCAAAAGCTCAATCAAAAACTCAATGTCTCTATCCGGTGAAATGCCTGGCAACTCCTCTGGAAATACGTCAGGGAAATCCTTCACCACTAGTACTTTCTCCTGTACAACTCCTGATAAGGAATTTACTTGAGTCCTCTTCGGCACATGCCGGGATACATACTTAATCCTTCTTCCTTCTGGGGTAGTAAGCAAAATCGTCTTACTGGCACAATCGATGTTTCCTCCATACATCGATAGCCAATCCATTCCCAAAATCACATCCAAACCTTGCGACTCCAAAACTATTAGGTCTGAGGGGAAAACATGCCTACCTATGGCCAATGGCATCTGAAAACATTCTTGGCTTGCCATATACTCTGCTCCTGGCGAGGTTACTAACATAGGTGTTCTGAGAACTTTGGTGGGCAACTTAAACTTATCCACAAATCCCCTTGATATGTATGAATGCGATGCACCAGTATCAAAAAGATCGATTGCAGTAAATGACTTAACCAAAAACTTACCTATTACTGCATCAGGCTGTGCTTCAACCTCCTCCACATTAACGTGGTTCACCTGTCCCCTGTTGAAAGGGTTTGGCTTCTTCCCAGAGCTTCCATTGCCATTTCCATTCTTAGCTTCCGGGCATTCAGTTGCATAATGTCCAGTCTTTCGGCACTTGAAACAAGTAACGTGGCTTAGATCCCTCTTGGCTGGGGTAGATGGGCTATTACGGTTCTGCCGTTGCTTCCTCCATTCCCATTACCATTCTTGGGTCCACTATGGTTGTGCGAACGTCCTGCTCCATGGGTATGCTGAAAAGGTCCTCCCGAATTTGGGGTAAAACGTGGCTTCTGATGAGTTCCAGAATTGTACTTCCCTTGTCCATACTTCCTCTTGCAGCTTTCAATCTGCTGCTGCTTCCCTTCAATCATTAGAGCTCTATCTACCAACTCCTGGTAGTTGTTGAAGGTTGCTACCATTAACTGCATGCTCAGCTCATCATTCAGTCCTTCCAGAAACTTCTCCTGCTTGGCTGCATCTGTAGCAACGTCATCTGGAGCATAACGTGCTAACTTACTAAAGTCCTCCACATACTGGCCTACGGTGCGTCCTCCTTGGCGTAGGTTGCGAAACTCACGCTTCTTCATAGCCATAGCTCCTGCTGAAACATGGGCAGTACGGAAAGCTTGCTGAAACTGGTCCCATGTGACAGTGTCAATAGGGTGTGTGGCTGTGTAATTCTCCCAACATGATGCTGCGGGTCCATCAAGCTGATGTGCGGCAAAACGCACTCTCTCCGCATCTGTGCATCCTGCAGTGGTCAACTCCCTTCCAACTTTGCGGAGCCAATCATCTGCAACTATCGGCTCGGTGCAGCTGGAAAACACCGTTGGATTTAGTCTCAAGAAACGGGTTAAGTGATCAACAGGGGGTGGTGGTGGGTTGTTGTTGTTGCCTTGGTTCTATACTAACACTTGCATCAGGGCATTCTGCTGCTGAATCAACTGAGTGATCTCCGGTGGGAAAACAAATCCGGTGTCGCGTCTCGGAGGCATCTGATAGGTTTAGAAAAGATGAGAATTTAGAATAGAATGAGGTCTAGAGAGAAAACACTACCCATATGCTCATGAGACAAACACAATAAATATCACTCAATCAATTCAAACAAGGCATACAATCGATCTAACTATCGTTACAAAGTGCTCGGACTATACTATATACATGGGGAAATACTACTACTGATTATGGTGGTCTACTAGAAATTTTGATCGGTCAAAGACTCCATGATATCTGCTCCAGCTTCATCAACAAAATCATCTTCACTGGGGTCTGAGTCGGTGTCGTCGATGATGATGTAGTTATCCGGGCAAGCGCAATCATCATCTTCTCCTCCTGGTGCTGGGTCTCCCATGAATACTCCGATCTTCTTTATCAGGTCGTCATTCTTCTCCACCAGTGCGACGATTTCCTCCATATAATCCTTGCGTGTAGCCTTGAGTTCTTCCTCCAACTCCGTGATCTTGGTCAATGCCTTCTTCAGATCTATCATGTCTGCGCACATCTGGTTCTCCTGGCAACGAATGTGTTGGTTTTGCTCCTAGATGAAAGCTGCAATTGATCCATCCTTCTTGGTGTTGATCATCTCCCATTGCTCATCTCAGCGTCCACAAATCTGATAAATAGTATCCTTAAGCTCCCTGTGGTAGACTTCTCCAATGTGTCCCATAGTGATGTGGGCTGCCATGCTCTTCCCTAAACTCCAGGTTGGTGCATCAAAGGAAAACTCTATAGGCTCAGTGACTGGCGTAAACGTCCTTCCTAGAACTTGAACTTGAATCTTCCAGCGCTCCTCTTCTGGTAGTGTGGCGTTGTAGATCCCGGTGAAGCTTGGTATTCCGATGTTCAGGTACTTAGTGACTTCCTTCAAGTGTCGTCCAAAAGGTGTATCTGCATCCGGTTGCATGAACTTGTTCCTTGCATCCGCCATTCCTAAAAGAGTAGAAAATGGAGAGGAGTCAGAAATGAGAAGAGAGTAGTGTTCTAGGATTTAAGCTTAGTGGTCATGTCCTACCGTCAGCGTGTGCTCTGATACCACCTTGTAGCGACCAGACCTCAAACAGTCTGATCTACCGTGCACCAGTGTCATCCCTGGATCAATAATGCTGACACGCACAGTACTTGGAGGATTTATAACAGAGTAGCAATCACACACTTATTACATCGAGTATCTCAAGAGAGAAATAAGTATGACAAATATGGCTTAAGGCCATCTAAAACGATAACAGCGGAAGACTTGGAAGATAAGTGAGTCCATCAAGTCCAACGGCATCACTGAGTATAAGACCACGACCTAAGGCACCTTACTCGTCGTCTGAAAAGTCTGCAACATGAAACGTTGCAGCCCAAAAACGGGTCAGCACATGGAATATGCTGGCAATGTAACACATAGAGAGTAATGAACAGAATAATGCTATACTACATGCATATATGGCTGGTAGAAGGCTCTATGGTTACAGTTTTTGCAAAAAGCCAATTTTTCCCTACTACAAAGGAATCAATTTTATTTAACTATCATGGTGGTTGTTAAACATTAAGAATGGTTGACAGCATTCTCAATCCCAATTAAGTATCATCATCAAAACCCAACAAAATTAATTAAAGTAACATGGTGAGATTCACATGATAATCCAGATACTAGATAGTCAAGATGTCCATAACCGGGGACACGACTAACCATGATTAGTTTATACACTCTGAAGAGGTTTGTGCACTTTTCCCCACAAGACTCGATCGCCTCCGCTTGATTCTCGCACTACATGATGTTTGAGAAACGGATGACCGAGACACAGTCTTTCAGATACAATAACTCTTTACTCCGGGTGGACAGTTACACCTACTTTCCCCTACATCTGCTAGCCCACCTCTTCAAGAGGTCATGTAACCTACTCAACTATGCTAGAGCCCATAATAGCTTGTGGCTGCACACGGAAGTTTCTAGCATGAATAATCTCATGATCCCTTTGAGCCTGGGTGGCGGTCCTTAGAAAAACAGGCAACACTGGATTCCCCAGGTGCCTCAATCCACCCAGATGTGTGTTTTAGTTGCCACCTTAAGTAAACCATTAATTAACAATCTCACATCTGTCATGGATACACTCACCCAATCCACGTCTACGAGCATAGCATGGCAATATAAGCAAACGTAGAAGTAACTCCCAAAGGTTTGATAATAAAACAGGGCAATAGGTACTACCTCATCTACTTCCCGATTCCCACAGTTTAAAATCAGATCCTAACCATGCAATGTTTGCGGGCGTCGACGGGAGGCGACGGGCGGCGACGAGGGGGCTTCGGGCGGCGGCGTTCGGCGGCTCCGGCGGCGGCTCCTTCGGGCGTCGGCGTCGGGCGGCTTC
>NC_057799.1:96603641-96623090 GCF_018294505.1 Triticum aestivum
CGGGCGGCTTCGGCGGGGCTCCTTCGGCGGCGGGGCGCGGGACGGGGTGAGGGAGGCGGCGGGGTCGGCGGGTACTTATAGAAGGGGAGGGGGGCTGCCGTGGGGGAGGGGCAAGGCGGCGGGGTGGCGGCCTCGAGCCGGACTGGGGCGGCGGCGCGTGCTCGATCCGGTCTCCAGGAGGGAGACGGAGGCGCGGGGAGATGGGCCGGCCTGGCTCGGCTGGGCCTCAGCCCAGTTGGGCGCGGGATCTCTTTTTTTTTAAATAATTCCGCCAAACCTAAAAAAACCTAGAAAAATAAATAAAAGTCTAAAAATACCAGAATAAATTTTCACCGTCTAATTAAAATAATTAGAACGAGATGAACATTTTCTTGGCCCTAAAAATGCAGTTTTGAAAACGTGCAATTTTTCTAATGCAAATAAAATCCGAATAAAATCAAATATTTGATTTTAATATTTTTCCTCCAATATTTCAATTATTTTGGAGAAGTCATGTTTTCTCCTCTCATTTATTTTAATATGAAATATTTTTCGG
Source organism: Triticum aestivum (assembly GCF_018294505.1). Classification (NCBI taxonomy): domain Eukaryota; kingdom Viridiplantae; phylum Streptophyta; class Magnoliopsida; order Poales; family Poaceae; genus Triticum; species Triticum aestivum. The sequence goes on from NC_057799.1 coordinate 96,604,177, forward strand.
AGAGAAAAATAATTAAAACCAAAAATCCTTGTTCCATTATTTGATAAAAATCAAATATGAAAACCGGGAAAATCCCCAACTCTCTCCTAGGGTCCTTGAGTTGCTTAGGATTTCGAGGATTTGCCAAAATGCAATAAAATATGCTATGCAATGATGATCTAAAGTATAACATTCCAAATTGAAAATTTGGGATGTTACAATTCGCAACCATGAACTGTTTCTGATGAAGTATGCATCGTAAACGTTGCACCATAGAATAGCGTGTGCGATAGTTCTCGTGTACGACGATGTTACGACGGTCTGACGTTTCGTAATACTGTCCGACACTCGTACGACGATTAGCTAATCTTCTTAACAGTGAACCGTTTGTGATGGACCGCGCATCATACATGTTCTATAATAGTGAACCATTTGTGATGGGCCGCGCATCGTAAACGTAGCACCACAGAATACCGACTGTGATGGCAATGCAAGCAGAAACGAGTAGGAGTACTGTAGGGGCCCTATCCCCGACGGTTTCTGTGTTGTGTGGGAAGGACGCCCCCTATCGCCCACACTCACTTGGTGACGGTTCCAGATGCCATCGCGGAAAGGGGTTAAAAACCGTTTGTATAGCACCAACGCGCACCAGTGACACACCACGTGGTTATTGTCAAGTTAGATATGAACTACTTGTACCATATGAACTCGAATTCAAATTTTTGAATCCACTTTATACTAATTTCAAATAATAGTAAATTTCAAGCTCTAGCTAGATCTTCATAATCAAAACCATGTTTCATATGTATAATGTGCTTATGACACAAGTATGCATGGTGCCCCGCTGATACGTCCATTATGCATCATGTTTTCCTACTATAATTTATAACGCTTTTGGTCACTATTTCACTATATAATGCAATTATAATGCCTTTTCTCTCTTGATTTGCAAGATCTACATGGAGAGGGGAATTATTGGCAGCTAGAATTCTGGACCTAAAAGAGCTACAACAGATATAGCTATTTTTCTACGGAGCTCCAAATGACCTGAAACTTCACTGAGATTTTTTATTGAATATATAGAAAAATAATGGAGCAAAGAAGTACCAGAGGCAGGCCACCGGCTACCCACAAGGCAACATGGCACGCCTACCCCCCTGGGGGCGCGCCCTGATGCCTTGGGGGCACAGATGGCCTCTGGCCCCCTCCTTCTCATCATGGGAGGGGGGAATCGAAGCCATCGACATCACCAATGATCCTCTCATCATGGGAGGAACAATCTTCATCAACATCTTCACTAGCACCATCTCATCTCAAACCCTAGTTCATCTCTTGTATTCAATATTTATCCCAAAACCTCAGATTGGTACATGTGGGTTGCTAATAGTGTTAATTACATCTTGTAGTTTATGCTAGTTGGTTTATTTGGTGGAAGATTGTATGTTCAAATCCTTAAGCATATTCAGTACACCTCTAATCCTGAACATGAATATGATTTGTGCGTAGTTACTTTTATTCTTGAGGACATGGGAGAAGTCTTGTTATAAGTAATCATGTGAAGTTGGTATTTGTTCGATATTTTGATTGTATGTATGTTATTCTTCCTTTAGTCATGTCATGTGAATGTCGACTACATGACACTTCACCATACTTGGGCCTAAGGGAAGGCATTGGGTATTAATAGGTAGATGATGGGTTGCGAGAGTGACAGAAGCTTAAACCCTAGTTTATGTGTTATTCTATAAGGGGCTGATTTGGATCCATATGTTTCATGCTATGGTTAGATTTATCTTAATTCTTTTTTCGTAGTTGTAGATGCTTGCGAGAGGGGGTAATCATAAGAGGGTTTCTTCTTCATGTAAGAACAAAACCCTAGCACCGGTCCACCCACATATCAAATTATCAAAGTCGTGAACGTGAATCAAATAAACATGATGACCGTGACTAGATGACAATTCCCATGTGGCCCCAAGAACGCTTTTCTTATTATAAGAGAATGTTCTGGCTTGTCCTTTGTTACAAATTACCTTGCTACAAAACTATCTGTTGCCGCTACTTTCAGTAGCCGCAGAGAATACCTTGCTCAAAACCGCTTATCATTTCCTTCTGCTCCTCGTTGGGTTTGACACTCTTACTTTTTGAAAGGACTATATGATTGATCCCCTGTACTTGTGGGTCATCAAGGCTCTTTTCTGGAGCTGTTGCCGAGGACTGAAGCGCCTTTGGTAAGGAAACACTTTTGTTACGTGCTGAAATTTACCGTCACTTCTTTCTATGGAAAATAATCCTTTGAGGGGCTTGTTCGGCGTATCTTCACCTCGACCGGAAGCAATAAGAGTTGCTCCTCAACCTACTGAATCTACTGAAAATATTTCCTATGAAACTCCCTCTGGTATGTTAGAGAAACTGCTAGCTAATCCTTATACAGGAGATGGAACAATACATCCTGATATGCACTTGATCTATATAGATGAAATTTGTGGATTGTTTAAGCTTGCAGGTTTATCCGAGAATGGAGTTAAGAAGATATTATTCCCTTATATTTTTGGGGGGAGGCATTGACATGGTATAGGAGATTGGATGACACTAGAACATGGGACTAGACCGGTTAAAGCTGGAATTTCACCAGAAGTTTCATCCTATGGATTTGGTTCATCGTGATCAGAATTATATATATAATTTTTGGCCTCGTGAAGGAGAAATTATCGCTCAAGCTTGGGGGAGATGAGGCACACATACCCCAATCATGATCTCTCAAGAGAGATACAAAACTTTTATGCTCAGCTTTCTCATAATGATCAATCAATGCTCGATACTTCTTCTACTGGTTCTTTTACGAAGAAAACTATTGAATTCAAATGGGATCTTCTGGTAAGAATAAACACAGCTCTGAAGATGTCAGTATAAATCTTGAGTTTGATTGTGTTAAATCTTTTATGGAAACATATGCTTTTCATAAGTTTAGTGCCAAATATGGACTAGAATCTGAGATAGTAGCCACTTTTTGTGAATCATTTGCTGCTCATGTTGATCTCCCTAAGGAGAAATGGTTTAAGTTTCATCCACCTACTGAAGAAAATTGTGAGGAACCTGTTATAAATAAATATGATAAATCACTTATAATGCTGATCTAGTTGTGCCTACTGCTTATATTGAGAAACCTCCCTTCCCTGTTAGGATTAAGGAACATGCTAAAGCTACAGTTATGGTTCTTAAGAGTCATGTTAGAACACATAAACCCTCTGAACAAATTAATATGGAACCTAATATTTCAATGGTTAAAGATCTCTTGGTTGGTAATATTGATGGGCATGTTATTTACTTCTATTCTAAGGCTGCTAGAATTGTTAAACCTACTCGAAATGAACAAGATATGTTAGATAAGAATAAGCCCATAGTTGGCATGCCTATTGTTTTTGTTAAGATTGGAGATCATTTCTATCATGGTTTATGTGATATAGGTGCTAGTGTGAGTGCTATTCCATTTTCTCTATATCAAGAAATTATGAATGATATTGCACCTCTTGAGATTGAAGATATTGATGTTACTATTAAGCTTGCAAATAGAGATACTATTTCACTACTTGGGATTGTTAGAGATGTTGAAGTCTTGTGTGGTAAGATCAAATACCCTATTGATTTCTTAGTACTTAGATCACAAGAAGATAATTTTTGTCCCATTATATTCAGTAGACCTTTCTTGAATATTGTTAATGCTGAAATTGATTATGTTAAAGAAAAGGTTAGAGTTAAGTTTGGTGATGTATCTCAGGAGTTTAATTTCTCCAAGTTTTGTAAACAACCACATGAAATGAATTGTCTAGTAAATATGAAATTATTAGTCTTGCTTCTATTGTTGTGCCCCCTACTGTTCCATTAGAACAATATTTGGTAGACCATGAAAACGATAAGCATATGAATGAAAGAAATGAAATAGATGAGATACTCTTTAAACAAGCACCTACGCTTAAGCATAATTTGCATGTTGAAACTCTAGGAGACCCTCTCCCACGTAAGAATGATCTTGTGTTTGAATTAAATAAATGTCCACACTACAAAAAAAAGGACACATCCGTGACATTTTGGGCCGAACGAAAATATTTTCTGTCATACTTATGACACTTCTATGACAATAATTGTGACAAAACCCGGTATCATCATAGATGTGGTGGGGTCCTACTTCTATGACAAAAAATCATGCAGAAAATGGGCTTTTCGTCCTGGGCGGGCCGGAGACGCAGCTGCATGACATTCTTTGGGCCATCCATGACGGAAAAAACCATGGTAGAAGCGAGGGCACGGAAAATATCGGGGAGTCCCCGGTTACGGTGGGTGGTCGGGGCCGAGCAATGCGCGTTTCTCTCGTATGTACGCGCGTGTGTGCAAGGCGTTGGGCTCTAACTGAACCCGAGCGAGGCGTTGGGCTCTAACTGAACCCGAGCGATTGCACTGCAGGCTACGCGTTACTGAACCCGAGCGATCGATCGATGGCTGTTAACTGAACCCGATCAAGTGATTCCTTCGCTACTGCTGCTAACTGAAGTCAATCGATGCTGCCTCTGGATGAACAGTGAGCATTGCGGGGGGGGGTTCGGATGAACAGTTCCCGGTGGGGGTGGATGAACAGGACCATGTGGCGTTGCCTCTGGATGAACAGTGAGCGTTGCTGGGTGGTTTGGATGAACAGTTCCCGGTGGGGGTGGATGAACAGGACCCCGATCGTTCGAGCCGGTTGGGGCTGGATGAACAGGACCCCGTGGAGGGCAGGATGAACAGGACCACCCCGTGGAGGTCAGGATGAACAGTAGATGGTGGAGGGCAGGATGAATAGTAGCCCGTGGATGGGTGGTTGAACAGGAGCCCGTGGAGAGGGCTGGTTGAACAGTAGCCGGTGGAGTAGCGCGCGGTGGAGGCTGGATGAACAGGAGCCCGTGGATGAACAATCGCAGGTGGAGGCAGGAGGAGGTCGATGGTGGATGAACAGTAGCCCGTGTAGGCTAGAGGGAGTCGACGGTGGAGATGAACAGTATCCTGTGGAGTCCCGTTTTGCGGTACGCCACACCCCTCCCGATGAACAGGACCTCGTTTCAACCGTAGCGCTCCAACACAAGTCCTTTTCCTCCGTTTTGCGGTCCACCCCTCCCGATCAACAGGACCCCTGCTTCGACCGTAGGAGGTCCGTTTCCTCTGTTTTGCGGTACGCCAAACCCCTCCCGATGAACAGGATCCCGTTTCGAACGTGGCCGGTCGAACACAAGGCCGTTTCCTCTGTTCTGCGGTACGCCAGGCCTCGTTTCCATCGGCTGTTCTGTCCAAGCCCTCCCGATGAACATGACGACGCATTCCGTTCCGACCCAGCCGGTTGGCTCCCCATGAACACGACGATGACGTTGTTTCTCCGTTCCGACCCAGCCATGTACACGAGCCCTGGCCGTACGCATGCGCAAGTAGGCGTTCGAGACCCTGCCCGTATGTATGTACGTGGCCGTGTTTTCTTTCTTGCACACTGGCCGTTGTACGTACGTGTACATGCTATGTGCGCGCCTCTACTACGACACGTGCGCGCCTCTACATCGACCAGTATGTACGTACACGTTCGCGACCAGAATGACAACGCTACGTACGCTGCGACCAGGTGGGTCCCGACTATCAGGAACTTCCTTGCGTGTGAAGATGTAGCTGGTGGGTCCCAGCAGTCAGGGGGAAATGATTTTTCGCGAAATACGGTGGCCCGTCCGGTGGGTCCCCGCTGTCAGGTGGAGGAATAATTATTTTGCGCGTAATAAGGAGGCACTTCCTTGCTGTGGCCGTGGACCCAGCTGTCAGCCTCTCCACGTATAGTCCACGTCCGATGGAAGCCGTTCCTTGACCACGTTGACCACGCCGCGCCTAGAGCACCAGGGCGGTAGACGACGGCGAGGCCTAGGAAGGGGACGACGCGGAGCCGGGGAAGACGCGGCAGTGGAAGCCCGCGCGGAGAGGAGTACGAGGGTTCACTGGTTCGGCTGCGGTGTGAGGCTACCGTCGCCGTAGGGCCTGGCTAGCGGTGGGAATAGTAGGGGGCGATGAGGCCTCCACGGCAGCATAGCCGGCCACGGGAGGCAGGAGCATGCGCCACGATCGGCGCTGCTTTGGGCGGCTGGAGCAAGAAGACCAGAGGTTGAAGAAGCACTAAGGCCATTGGATGGACATCGTACGGTCACTGGAGCTAGAATCGTTTTGACTAAGTTGACAAAGCCCTCCATCCCCGTCAACTTAGTAGGCCCACCAGTCAGCCTCCCACTGTGGTGGGTCCCAGCTGGCAGGGGGTATTCATTTTTTGTGTGCAATGAGGAACTTCCTTGCGTGCGAAGATATAGTTGGTGGGTCCGATCTGTCAGCGGAGGGAACGTTTTTTTCACGAAATACAGAGGCCCTTCCGGCGGGTCCCAGTTGTCAGGTGGAGGAATCATTATTTTGCGTGTAATAAGGAGGCATTTCCTTGTGTGCGGCCATGGACCCAGCTGTCAGCCTCTCCACGTACAGTCCACTTTTGATGGATGTCGTTCGTTGACCATGTTGACCACGCCGCGCCGAGAGCACCAGGGCGGTGGACGACGGCGAGGCCTATGAAGGGAACGACATGGAGCCGGGGAAGACACGGCAGTGGCTGCCCACGCGGTGAAGAGTACGAGGGTTGACTGGTTCGGCTGCCATCGCAGGAAAATAACAGGAGGTGTGGGTGAGTAGAGGGATAGACAGGCCAGGGATGCGAGTATACGATGGGGCCGTGAGACCTGCCCGGCAGCACAGCCGGCCATGGGAGGCGGGAGTAGGTGGTTCCGACGGCACTGGTTTGGGCGGCTGGGGCAGGAAGATCAGAGACTGAAGAAGCACGATTGCCGTTAGATTGACATCTAACGGTCTGACGCCGGTAGAGTCGATTGTTGACTAAGTTTCTTTTTTGATAAACCTTGTGTACGCATGAACTTAGTAGGCCCACAAGTTAGCCTCCAAATCTATGGCAGACAACATAGAGCCCATTTTCTATTTTTTAATAATTTGCAGCCCATTTCCTAATTCTTAAGTAATTTATTACAGCCCATTTTCTGCCCAGGACCACGGTCAAAAAGTTCAACCTTATTTTGCATATTTCGGTGGAGTCCGAACTTTTGTAATCCCGAAATGATAAATATTTTTTAAGAACTTATTGATTTGCCAAAATCGTTTTGTTTTTGTAAGCAAATAAGGCGTGGGACAATTGAGTTGGTTTAAGGGTAAACCAGTGGTAAAAAATCAGCGCTGGGAGGGAAAACAACAACAAAAATAAGGATGTAAATATGAAAAGTGAATTTTATGTATTTTCAATATAATGATACGTGTATATGAACTAGTAAAACTATAGGTAGAGATTAGAAAACGGATGTAGGACATGCTTTTCAAGAGGAAAATAGAAATGGGTTGTGTGTTTGATTCAGTAAAAAAAGTGTCTGCGGATGTTGTAAGACAAAATATAACTAACGCTGGCGGGCCATAGGCCAGTAGATACCTGCTGGATCTTTGTGCCCCGTTGTCGTCATGGGCTGGGCCTGTTAAAAACAAAACCAAGCCTGGGCAGTCTACAGCCCAGTTGAAACTTGCTCGACCTGAAAAAACAATATACGTGCTCAATAAACGAGAGAATTCTGCAAGTACAGACTGATAGCTGGGATGCAGCAGGGATATTGTTTTTTCATCGTGATAATAAGAGCATGCACTTGTTTCAAAAAAATTGGAGAACTGGGAATTCGAACGGCAGGTGCTTATGCTACCCATCAAATAAAAATCAGGTGCCTGAAAATTTGTTTCGAAACAAATGAATCAGCTTTATATCCACGTCGACCCTCGGCATGATGGTTGGAAGAAAATGCCATGTTCATACCAAAAGATCGTTAACAACAATACCAACTTGCGGACGACAAGGTAGTACAAGTACCAATACCAAACTAACTTATAATCTTTTTACTCCTGGCCCTAGTGTTCGTCTGGTAGAAAATCTTGCAGAGGACCAGCTCCCGCTCCTTCTCTTGCTCCAGGTCCCCGAGGTGGTGCTGGTGCATCACCCAGTTGGTCCTCTGCTGGTCGAAGTTCTTGTTGGTGTGCAGCACCAGAACCTTTTTGCTGCCCGTCTGCCGGCCGTTGACCATCACCGGCAAGGTATTGCCGGTGTTGTGCCACATCGTGTGCATGCCGCACTCCGACTGTATCTTGCGACGCGTCCACGTGCCCCTTTTGAATGCCCTGGAATTGCGCTGGAAGAAATGCTTGCTTAGGCCACTCAGTGTGATACCTACAGTATTGTCGAATACTGGTTTTAGTGTACGTAGTTGGCATTTTCATAACATCTTTGGCATGTTGCAGCCACTTGTTTCACTTTTTATTAACTGTCAAATTGTAATTGCTTCACCAGGTCTGCGTCTAAAAAGAAAAATAGAGCTATGAACAAAGGAATATGTTTGTGCAAGTAGACGGCCGATCGGTGTCTTACCTGGAAATTTCTCAAGATGGGTATAGCATATGCCGTGCTCGCTGTCGATGGTTGGTATGAACAAATCGATGAGAGGGTGAGATCTCGCGCTGTCAGCACTCACTTTGGCCTCAAGGTGCTCGATCAGCTCCTGATCCGTGGGATCGAACTTGACGCCAGCCGGCAGCACCGGCCAATCCTTCTTCGACTTGCATGGGTTAATTCCAGTTATATGGTACTCAATGTATGATCAATCGACTGTTTTAAGTGAATGATGAAAGATTTCGATAGATAAGTGGTACTCCAAATCTGAAGTCCAGAATACCCGAACACGCCCCCAGGATTCTTGTATCACCTCACACACAGCGTGTTGTCACGTCAATTCAATGTGTGGACATGATGAATAATTTGACCGACGTATACTAGTACTGCTACTGTACTACTTACTAGTCGTATTTAGTGTCACATTTTAACCATAGGTTTAACTAACAAGTACGCACTTGAAGCCTAAGTGATATATATATATATATATATATACTGCACAGCATCTCCATCATCATTATCAGTACATCCTGCGCAGGCGAGTTAGGATGCACTTGATCCCAGAAAGGTATATATCCTTCAAACCAGAGGAGTGCTTCAAACTAACAACAGTCCAACAAAAGAGGGTCGTGCTACAGCAGCAGAATACATGGCTCAGTCTACATATCAGTACGAATCAAGTTGTGCATATTTGTTGTTGGCATGAACCACATCGCCGCATGTCGGGTTTGCTAAAGCCATCCATCGCATGGAAGCTTGATGCCTTTCACACACTGAAGATTATCTCGCAACAAGCTGTGTCGACGAATCTCTAGATATGGTGATTCATGAAACTCATGGTATGATGTGTAAACACAGTCCCCCCTGGCGAATGGAAGTTGCATAGCATGGTAATCATCGCCGATGATATGATCGATGATTGGTTGGATGATCGGATAATTGAGCCCGAGGAACATGGAGTGGTTGCCGAGGCTGTAAACCCGCCTCCAGTTGAATACACCTAGCCCAACGGAGCTGGGATCTTTCTCGAACACGAAGCAGCCATAGCCATCAATGTCACAAACGCCCTAGGCATTGTACTGCATGTGGTTTGATGAAATGGTTTGGTCAATTTGGTATGTGCAAATGAGCATCAAATGACCACCGTCAGCTGAACGAGCGATAAACCACCACCCATCGGCTGGTATGATTCCAGGTCCTGGAATCATGAAGGCCATCGCATTTGCGTCTGCTGCAACAATTCAAATTGGAGACCAAAAGGATAAAAATAAACAATCATGTTCAGAGTATGTGTGGAATTAAGATTATTATAACAGTGACACAGATCATAGATAGAGAATTGCAATGTCGTGGTCATAATCATACCCCAAGTTAAAAAAATAAGCCAATCGCTTTCATATTCTAGCAATATATCATGGTTCAAACATCATGTAACAATGAGAGGAAAACAGATATGACAGGGCCTACTCATATTCTACCATAGCACTTACTACAGTGATCATATCAACTCTAAGCAATAACATGTGTTGTTATAAAAATCCTGGAAATGAGAGTAACATATAGCAATCATGAGGTTATACTCATAATATCTATTCTAACAATCATTAGATACCAATTGTTCTCATATCAACTCTAACAATAACATGTGTGGTCATAAAAATCTAGGAAATGAGAGGAACATATCGCGATGATGTGGTTATAGACATACTATATATTCTAAATTTGTAACAATGAACAGGCAATCGTATTCTTAAGGTAAAGATGAGATGAGATAGAACAATTACACGATGATAGATTCCACCAGTATAGGCAGCCAATCTGTGCGTCGATCGCATAAACGATGCCACCGTGCACTATAGCATCAGACAGAAGTGTTGGGTGAAGAGGATCGACGATGAGCCATAACCATGTATGGCGACCGTATTCCAGATAGACTAATCCCATGTTGAACACGGCAATGAGCTTGTAATCCATGTAGTCTTCTGATGGTGTGGGCACTTCGCAGATTACAACCTTCAGCAAACAGAGGTCGAGCCAAAAGCTCGACGCGTCTCGTGCGTAGTAGGCAGGAGTGTCCGGCGGGCCGCAAGGCTCGATGGCGGCGGTATCCAAAGATGGAAGGGTGATCTCTCACTGGGTGTAGATATCCACGTGACGCCACGGACTACCGGATTGGTGGATGAGGACGATCCAGTTGGACTTCATGCCCACCCAGTAGTGGCCGCGCATGAAGGGCAGGTGGACGGGTAGTGGTAGCATGTCGAGGGGCACCACAGCAACCTCCATAGGATCGTCAAGTCAGTGTCTGGGCCACCTGCGAGGATCGGGCATCAGCAAGCAGGGTGTCTTGAAAAGAGCCGGCCGGTTGCAGACGAGTAGACGATACAAAGACACCGAGCATGCGGCCAGACGGGCGGTGCTGAGTAGGTCAGATATGCTCCAAGAGAACATCGGGGAGGGAATTCCAATCGCGGCTCTACGTGTCTGTCGGTTCTGCCATTGGGGTTTTCAGTGCCTGCGAGCCAGCGGGGAAGTGGATTCGGGCTGGCGAGCGAAGAAGCTTCTCCTCGTGTGGCTGAGCAGTGAGCCGGGGGATATGGTACGCGCGAGCTACCAAGGAAGATAGCGCGGGTGGGCGAGCAATGAGCGGGGGGAAATGGTGTGCGGCCGACGATGGGGAAGAGAGGAGGAAGAAGAGTGGAAGACGGGGAAGAAAGTGCATTAAATCTCAATTCTACTACTACTACCAGGATATACCGTCCTTCGGATTGTAAATAATTACACCGATGACATGTGGGTCTACCACAAGAGGGCCCATATGTCAGTTAATGGAGGACAGAAGCATGCTCTACTGGCAAACATGATGGCAGTACTGGGTAAGGCTGATTTAGTAACACCAACACGTTGGTTCAGCTTATTAATTAAGTGTCCCATCTGCTGTTGCGTGTATTGTCACTTCACTGCGAAGACTAGTTGAATAGTTCTCTTTGTCCGAGATGGGGAATAATGGATCGCGAAGACTTCCTTTCTACATTATCCCTATGCCTCTATGCTCACTTCACTCATTTTGCTCCGTATGTAGTCACTTGTTGAAATCTCTAGAAAGACAAATACTCTGTATTTGGGAACAGAGGGAGGATTTTACTCCGTATTTGGGAACAGAGGGAGGATTTTACTCCGTATTTGGGAACAGAGGGAATATCACGATATGGAGGGAACAGAGGAAGCTTGAAATATGAACATGTCAATGGGAGGGAGTAATCCCCATGCATGCATGCAACATGCAACACTCACACGTACACATGGACGCACGCAACACTCAAGCACCCATGCGGCACACAGCACACGATGCAACACACACGCTCACGCTCAAGTGCTCAACCTACTCCCTACGTTCATGAAAGACTGTACATTTAGGGATTTACACATTGACCAGGGCATAATTAACACCCAAAAGTTATGTGTGCATGCGACCATTGAGAGAAGAAGATTAAATGAAGGTCGTTGCATGCTGTAATTAAGGATAGACATGTAGCCTATACCTAGAGCACAAGTTGGTGCATTAGTCAATCAATATCGATTTAGATTAAAGGCTAAATGCATTGGAAGTGTAGATGTACTATACTCTTTGTTTTTTAGTTGATTTCTTTGCTCTGCCAACTGACAGGTGGGACCTAGAAACCAGGTGACAATTTAACCTGTCAACAAAGTGCCACGTCGACTATGTGGCCGGTCAGTAGGGTGCAATACGGTGCTCTACGATGAGCTAGTGATCATATAATCACCACAAAACTATATATAGTGACCGTAAAGAGCGTATTGTTACATACGTTGACCGTCAGTGTATTTTTCTCGTTTCAAATTAAGCCACATTAACTAGAAAGGACGCAGTATGGACTAGTACTAGTACTGCTTTGATGTGTCCCGTCAACTCGCCGAACGAGGAGAAGCTTGCTTACTATGCCTCTCCCTCGCCCACGCGCGCGATGGTTTGCAGGATGAGGAGAGGGTTTTGACTATAGCACGCCCTCTCCCTCTCCCTCGCCCTCGCCCTCACGGTGAACGTGCAGCAGTTCAATCGGTGTCAAATTGCTAGAAGCATAATGTGTACTGTAGTATCATCATTGTTGGACCTTCCGAAGAGGCGAAGAGCCAAGTGCAAGGTTCACACGATTACGAACTGTTGAACCTCCCGAAGAGGCAAAGAGCCAAGCGCAAGGTTTTATAGGAGTTGTCGTCCTAGTAGGAGCGTACTAAAACTATAGCGAATGATGCTACTGTATGATGCCGCCACGTCACGTATATCCAAAGCTGTGCCACCTTTTTTTCTCAAAGAGCGTGTTGGAGCCCGTGCAACAACCACACAAGTTGCACGTACACATAACACATTTACTAGTAATAAATTCTAAAGGACAAATGCCAGTATGCCACGCAAGTTCATCTCCAATTCATGTGATAAATTTGTGCATGACTAGTCTACATATATTCACAGCGCTACCATTCACAATTTACCGTACTCCACTTACACGTTATAGATGGGCTACATGTCCTCCTCCAGGTTCCAGTCCCATGTGTTCTTCATGGATGGCACGATCCATAGCGGTGGGCAACGGGAATCATTGTCGCAGCTTTCTAGTCCGGTTCCACACGATGGAGACTCATCCAAGCTGAAGCGGCATAAATCAGGGATAGCGTGTCCCAGCATGTCGTTCATCCGGCGGTGCGCACGGAAGACACAACCATGCTTCATGAATGGCAGGCCTTCTGTGTCGTGCATGGAAGGTGGCATCCGCTTCACAATGGGGTAGCTGTCCCCAATGAAAAGCGAGTACTCTCCAAGAGTGTTCCTCGGCACCCACGTAGCATCACGGGGGTCGAACTCGGCGCCGTTCATCTGGTACATGCGGCATCTCATATCTGGACACATGGTGACATACATAGTCAAGGTCCATGCATAATAATGTTGTGCTCAAATATGGCGGTCAGTAATACTGTGCAGCAAATAGTACTACTCCGGTATAGAGGAAGTAAAATAACCGGCTTATTATATATAGCCACTGTTGGCTACATGGATGAGATAGTAAGACATGGAAAAGCAAAAATGGTGGCAGCTAGTGGGTTCAAGTCTTCCAGGGCCTAGCTAGCTATACGCGTCCTCCAAGGTAAAAAGTACTCCTAGTACGTAAGTAGAGTACTAGTACAACAATGAAAGAGAAGGCGAGAGGGTTAAAAAATGGAATACCTGGGTAGATGGTGACGGTCCGATTGTGGTAGATTGTGTGACCATGTTGCACATCAGTGGTACCATGGGTAACGACTGCTAAGAAAGTTGATCCCAATATGCCAAAGTCAGCTACATGGTTCCAGGTTAGACCGAATCGCGGATGCAAATGCACATCCAGGATCGGCGATCTTATTTTGATCGCGGGACGATTGGTCCCTGCAAAATAATGGAGTACCGTTAGGGATGCAAATGATGGTTTGTGCATTCCGTTTGTAATCTCCCGTACCGTAGGATGGCAACCAGATGAAACAAGTCCCCTGGCTTGTCACCGTGAAGATGCCGCCTAGATGGCGCACGGCGTCTTCGAACGTGTAGGGGTACAAATCTGCCGCCGCCAACATGCGCCAGCCTCTGCCGTTACTGCCTCTTGCATTGATGGCAATCCTTATGTCGAACACCGCGATGAGATAGTAATCGTCGTAGCCGCATCGCTTTGTCGGCGGGTCTGTAATTTCTATCTTCTTCAATCTCATGTAGGCATCATCATACGTATTCAAGCCCAGCCAGTCCGGAAGGCCGATCCCAATGGTGGAGAAGGGGTCTACCGGAACGGCCGCACTGATGTCGATGTTGTGCAAAATGATGGTGGTATCCGGCCGGAGGTATGCAAGCTAATCTTCATTGGCACCGACCCAGACCTATATATAAGATGGTGGGCAGCGGAGAAATTACGGGATGGAAATGGAATAACTAAGTACTACCTGATCAAACTCCATTACTGACCTGCTCATCGGACAAAATCCGACTAGCTCTCAACGTCGGCAACTCTAGCGGAGTCAACGTGCAACCATGGCCAGGGAGCGGTGGACTTTTCGAAGGATTGTCCCATAGAAGAACCTTCTCCTCGAGGATGCATGGAAGACCAACAAGCATGGCCTTTTCCCAAGCCATTTTAAGCACCGTCTTGAAATAGTTGGTGCAGGAAGCACCGAGTCTTGAGGCGGTGAGGACGTCGGAGCGGCGTGCGATTTCTGCCAGAGGATCGTCGTCCAAGGTCTCCCAGCCCCGACGAGGAGTAGAACCGCCTGGCGAATCCATGGGAGCAGTGACGAACTGCCTTCTCTTCGGGGGGAGGGGAACTTGCGAGGAGGAGATAAGAGCGTAGTAACTGCAGGGCCTCGTCCCTTCCAACTGTAGATCGTTCCTTCCAACTGTAGCGAAGGGTGAGGCTATTATTTACTACTAGTACTAGCATTATGGGACGTTATGGGATTGCATTATACTATAAATAATAGCACTAGTAAGAAATTTTTGGCACTAGCTAGTAGTTTTTGGCGTGGATTAAGAAATTTTGGGTATGTTTTTGCTCTTTTTTGTACACGCCAACTAGTGTCAAAAAACGTCTTACATTATGTGACGGAGGAGTACGTACTCGTACTGTAGCAGTACTAGTACTACTTTCTCAACTAGCACTTGCGAGGGTACTACTAGTGCTATGTACTGTACTTCTAGTATAGTGCACCAGTTTTGAACTCTTGAATCTCAGGGCCAAGGAGCTATAGTTGGAAGTGGAGGGTACTAGTGTTCTCTAGAACCATCGTTGTAATATCAATGCAGGGAAAGTACACCTGTGTAGTGGCCTAGTGGGTACTCTCGGTGCTCTATTCAGCCGCTCCTCTCACGTAGCTGGCCTACTCAGCCGCTCCTCTCACGCACATACTAGCAGCCTGTTTATCAGCGATGGTTACTGCGGGGGTAGAACATTTGAGTTATTTGATACAGCCAGACTAGGCTTTTCGCTTCCATTTGTGGAGGTGTAATGGATCTCATCAAACTTTGTTAGTAGTTCCTTCTTTATGAATGAGATGAAGCAAAGCTTTTGCCTCCGTTTCAAAAAAACACGTCAAGAGGAATTTCTTTTATAGTAGAGCCGATAATGGAGTGAAGTCCATGCGTGCAACACCACAAGCTACAGAGTAGTAGTAGACCACTTTACGTACAGAGCCATATTGCACAGTTCCCAATGCCCCGCCAGGCTTTTCCGGCTCCTCGGGCTTAATTGGGAGGCGCTAGTTTAAATATGCTACTAGCTGATGAGGAAGCTGCAAGCGAGGTGCGGCTAGGGCGAGCACGCGAGCCACGAGATCCTGGGAAGGAAAACCCGTTCACGTGGCTAGGCTATCCAGTGCACCTAGATTGTGGTGCCGCACGTCCATTTGACTTCAAAACTCAAACTACCCGTGTAAAATATTGGCTCGCAGCGAAGTTACTATTTAAAAAAAAGGCCGCCGTGCGTTCGGCCGGGATCGAACCCACAAAACGAGGTATACACTCCCGTGACCACTAGTAGTACTCGTTGGAGTACAACGCAACCTAGAATCGCCTTTTGTCGCAAGTAGTACATCGTTCCTTACAAGAAACCCCTAATAATGCAAGAAACCACTAATAATGCCAAGAAACTACTACCACTTGCATACGTGGCAGACTTAAGATAAGACTACCTTGTCAACCATTGTACATGCTCTTACCAACCAGCCCTACCAAGAAACGACTACTCTACAAAGTGCCGTTATAGGCACGTTTCAACCCATGGCCCTGTTTGGATACATTTGTTGTCAATCTAACCCTGCCATCCAAACACCACTTTGGTTAGAGTTAGTTCATGGTTAGAATCTAACCTCTGACTTAGAGTATCCAAACAGGGCCCGTGTCGCCCATTAAGTCAACGCCTTCTATTCGACCGGGCGTTATGACTTGTGGGACCTACATGTCAGTCTGCACAAAGATCCCCGAGTGACCTCCTACCTCTGGCCCATCCACCTAGTCATCCTCGGCCATGGGACGCAGCTACCGCCGCCGGCAGAAGGCGAGGTCAAAACCGCCGGCGGTGCGGAGCCCATCTTGCGGCAGCCCGGATGCCAGCTCCGTCCGGCGCTCGTGGCCGCTAGCTAGCCAAGATAGCTCCGTCCAGCTGCTTGTCTGCAAGGTTTGCTAGCTAGATTGGCACGGCGGCACAGCGGCTTGCTCTCGCGCGCTGCGCTAAGGCCAGCCATCTGGCTCGAGCGAAGGTCAGCGCGGCGGCTTGCTCGCTCATGAGTCACGCTCGGGCCAGCCTGCCAACCCGTGCGGAGGCTAGTGCGGCGTCCGGCCCATCCGGCGGAGCAGCGGCCAACTCGCTTATCACCGGCGCCATCGACTAACATGCATCAGCACTGTTTATATTAATGTTCAGGAAAAATAATGATTTGAGGGGGGATAACAGGATAGAAAATCAGATGTGGGTCCCTCGTGTCAACGGTCAAACAAAATGTGTTGGTTTAAGCTGCCTCGTCAGCACGGACGTGTGGGCCAACCCTGTCATAAATGGGTTTAAACTAAACTAATCGGTAGGTAGTAGTTTTTGGCGTGGATTAAGAAATTTTGGGTATGTTTTTGCTTATTTTTGTACAATAGATTCTTCCTAGGGCTGGTTGAAAGTGGTAGTTTTTTGTTAAATACTCTACATATTGTAAGTAGGAGTGAAAGTTAAGCTTTGGAACCCAATAAGCAAGGCTAGTTACATAGTGCATATGTGTACATGATTGAAACTAAATATCAACCATGAGTTTCTAATATCTTGATGGAAAACTCGAAACTATGGAATACTAGGGAAAAAATTGCATGGTTGGAAATACTAGCAATGTTCATGTGCGTTGCAACGAATCATAATTAGAATAATACTTATTCACAAACTTGATACAAAACACTCTAATTTTGATATACATATATCACTAGAGATATATTATGTTTCAATTAGAATATATTCCTTGGGCTGTTTTGGTGAGGTCAGGGAGGGATGTGGTTGGTTTTAAGATACTAATTATGGGTTTTTCTGCAAATTGGTAGACAAGTGGGATGTTTGTGAGAAAAGGAAACAACCTACCTCACAGTCGTTAGATGTAGATCTAATGGTCACAAACGACGGATGGCAGACACACCATGATCACCAACTTAGTCTTCTGTAGGAGTACTAGCAGGATCCGTGCATTGCACGGAACATCAAGATGCATTTTTTTATAAAAACACTCGTTGTGATTGACCCATGCGGAAGTAATCCCATGTGTAAAAACTAATGATATATCGAGAAATAGGAGATAAGGTGAAGAGGAGTGGGGCGTGGTGGTGATCGGTGGTCGGACTGAGCGGAGGCATGGGGATTGATGATGCCGGCAGCGGCCACCAGGCCAGTTTGTTCCAGAGGCTTCCTTTCTTAATTGCTCAACAATGAGGTTGTTGGAGATAAGGATGAACGAGGGAAGGCCTTGTCTGCAAATCTGGAGAGGGGTGCGGGTATCTTTTAGTTTAATTTCCATCAGTCAGATATAGATCGGACGGTCTATATTGCAAGATGGCACGCGTACCATCATCACCAACTTGGTTTTTTATAAGAGAAGAAATATAAGTATGGAGATACAACCGTATTATCGATACTTGTTTCCGTAAACTAGCATCTACATTCTATTCAACGCCTCAGCATTGGAGGCCTTAGCACACTGACTTCTCAGCTGTGTAAAACAAAGGTTTTCCCGTCGCCGATAAGGAGGGGGTGACGGCGGCGCGCTTTTTGGCTTGCTCTAGTCCTAGTATTCATACTAGGTGGTCTAAGCACGTGTAGATTTATTCTTTTTCACGTCTCGTGTTCGCCGTACTGCCACGACTGTTGATGAATAGACGGTAAGTTATTCACGGGGAAACCCTTGTTGAGCGTGTTTGCGAGAGAGAGAGAGAGAGAGAGAGATACAGTGTGCGTGTGTGATATGTCTAGAGACTGAGGCAATGATAACAGATTCTTTGTGTCTATGTGTGTGGAGGATAGAGAGACATGTACATGGGGCTTTGTGTTGACGTGGAGACACGTATACATATATAATTAGAGAGTGAGTGTGCGAGATACACATGCGGACATGGGGAGAGATGAGGATCTAGATTAATGGGTGTTTGTGCGTGTCTGTGTGTGTTTGTGCGCGCATTTGTGTGTGAGAGGGAGTGTGTGTATGTGGAGTAGAGAGACCACTAATGATGTAAACCTAGTATAAGGGAAGGGGGAATGGTGTGACATGTGTAGTAGCGGGCGGGATAGCATGGGTGCGGGCGGCCGGGGGGAGTAGACTATTTGGAAGAGACATCGATTGTGTGTGGGAGAGG
>NC_057799.1:96623583-96632954 GCF_018294505.1 Triticum aestivum
GGGGCGTTTGTGTCCATAAATGGCGTATAGATAGGGAGACAATGTTGATGTTGTTTGAAATTGGCCTATGTACGGAGACGCAAGGGAAGCGAGTCATCGTGTGTGTGATAGGGACTTCATGAGAGATCTAGAATAGATGGTGTAGAGAACAATGTGCGAGATCGAGAACGATGATACATTAGGGAGCTATGGAAAGAGTCGCGACATATATGTATACAGGGAGGACCTGGGGCGGGTCCGCATGTGGGAGACATAGAAAGAGGAGAGTGGTGCACAAGGAGACAAAGTGTGCTTGTTTTGAAGTGGGGGTGGTGTGTGAGGTGAGTGTGCGAGAACCACATAACTAGGGAGATAGACATTTGGGGGCAAAGTTTTGTGTGTATGGGAAAGATACACTCTACATAGTGCGTGTGCTTGGGAAAGAGAGATGCCGGGAGACCTAGCTAGAGAGTGGGGGAAGAGATGTGTGCATGCCCAAGAGATAAAGTGATAGAGACCTATAATGGGGTCCGGACTTTAGAAGAGAGAGGGGTGTTAATGTGCTCGTGTGTTGGTGTTTGGGGGAGAGAACGACTTCTGTGTGTGTGGGGGGCGACGAGGGTGGGAGTTTGCTTCAGATAAAGAGTGAGGTGTCTATATTTGAGGGACTTTAGCGTAATTCAGATATACATGGTCAATAGTGTGGGCACTCAAGGTTGATCAATTTGTTTCACAGTTTGGACTATTAGATAACGATACTTTTGAACATGCATGATATACTTTGATGTACCAGAATTACAAACCTAAGATGGGAATTTTGGAATTCGACTCCATCATTAGCTTTTGTAATTCATTTAAACGGAGGTATATTTTTAAGTCGGGATTTCGTGATTTCAAATTCATATATCAAACCTAGAGATATACACATACGGGCATGTTCAAACTTTATAATCATCCACTTTATTCATACACATACACATTTTTGCTTTTGTCATCATATTTAGGATAAACACATTTGGAATTTCATTTGAATTGGACCATATGATGGTATTTGCTTGTAGTAGCTCAATGATCCATATTTGAATTGAATGGACAATCTAAGTTTCGAGTTGGAGACATTGATTTTCAAAACATGCACTTTTTTTGCGTGCAAAACAAACAAATTCTCGGCCATGATATCATAGTCGGCCGTACAAGAGCAGAATATAATTTCAGGCACCAAAAGCTTTCAAACTTCCCACTCACATCGAAATATCTCGCGCCCGAAAGTTTAGCCCTGCGATATTCCTATTTTACACCTGCCACATGAACGGAGAAGGGATGTTTTGGTAACTCCATTGTTTTCCCCTCTTTGCCCCCAACATTCTTCCCCAGAGCCCCTCCCCTTCCCCTCCCGGAGCCCCCCCAACCACGGCAAGCCGCCGAATCTAGTCCTCCGCCGCAGCGGTGGACCTCACACCCCGACGGATCTACCTTTCGCACCTTGGAACCCCCAACTGCCAACTCACCACATCACCGGAGCCGCTTCAGCGACTGGCTTGTACACCGCTCCAGATCTCCTTGACCGCCATCATGGTCCACCACACCGGATCTGCTTAACCAGCGCCCTCGTCCACCACAGTGTAGGCCCTTCACTAACTCCCTCGTCCATCCCTTCGCTGGCCCTTCATACAAGCCCTCGTCCGCCGCAACAGATCCGCCTCACCGAAAGCACTGTACAACGCGCTCGCCGAAGCCTTTGTCCACTGCAGCGGACCCACTCCACACCATATTCAACTCCACCGGCCCTACTTTACCGACACTGCAGCCTCATCAGGTTATTTCGATCTGTACTCCTTCGGTTTTTCTCTTTATAGTGCAACAGTTCACTTACCACAGATGAGCTTTCTTGTATGTCGATAGGCACCGCAACCGTAGCACCGGAGCCGCTTCAGCGACGGCGACAGCCGGCCCAAACTCAACCGCAACACGAGCACCATCGACGATCCTTAGCTATCAAGTATGCCAACGATACCCATACGCCGCCGAGAATCAGGTACAATTATCCAACGGCCGGCGCCTACGTTCACTTTCTTAGCATAAGCACCGCACCATTGAATTTCTTCAGGGCATCATTCAATTTTTCATGAGACGCGTTATTCTGCTTGCACCTGTAGGGCCATACTTCTGGCAGTGAACATGTTACATGTGCTAAATTACATAGCAGTGCACATATAGTTAATATGCTTTAGTTTTGTCCTAAGTATTATTGTACTTCCTAGATATCACTGCCTACTATTTTACTGGTTGCATGCTATATTTATGATAATGGTGTTGTTCTGATGCCACATGTTGGTTCCATCAGACTGCTTCATGTTCTCTATGCTTAATTACACATCAGCAAACTAGCATGTGGTTCCGCTGCTTTTTGTTCGTTTCACCCTACATTTTCTGATGCTAGCTATTACAAAAGTTATCTCACTACAAAAAAATACACTTCTGTGATGATACGTGTTTGTCATAGTAGGTCGCGTTTTTTGTCATGTACATCCATGACAAATTTATGACAGAATCAAGATAGTCATACTTGTGCTGTCGTAGAAGTGTTCCATGACATTACCAAAATTATCATCACGGAAGTGTCCACTTCCATGACGATAAATCGCGCGTCACAGAAGTGCTTTTGTCAAGGGTGACCGACACGTGGCATCCACCGTAACGGAACACCGTTAAGCTATCGGGTCGGGTTTTGGATCCGATAACCCGTTAACAGCCCCGACCAATGGGGATTTTCCACGTGTAAAATCATCATTGGCTAGAGGAAACACGTGTCGGCTCATCGTTGGGACAGATGTCATCCACTCACTGGACAGAAGGCGCCTATGATACGTCGACACGTGGCACGGCCCAACAGTGGCCCATTCCTGTGAAAAGGCCGGCCTGTTTGACTTGGTCAAAAGCTGGCGGGCCGGCCCATGGAAAGCCTGTTAACGGCATGTTCGCATATAGCCCATTTATAGCCCGCTAACCCAAGGCCCGTTACACCCTATCCGAATTAGGCCCAGTAGCGTCATCTGGGCCATCCAATATGATTCCAGCCCGTTTTCACTTCTGGCCCATGTATAGCCCATGACGTCTTTCGGCCCATATGAGGCCCTTTGTAACTCTTGGCCCATTAGCGGCCCGTGCTGAAACTGGCTCGTAATGAACAGTGTATTACTTTACACCCATTAACGGCCCGTGGTGAAACTGGCCCGTAATGAACAGTGTATCACTTTATACCCATTAACAGCCCATTATTCCGTTGGGCCGTTTCCAGCCCAAGTTAACTTTCGGCCTTCTAAGGGCCCATTTATTCTTGGGCTCATTTGCAGCATTCGGTTACTTACGGCCCGTTACAGTCATTTTCTGCTTGTGGGCCAAATTCAGCCCGTCGTTACAGTCGGCCCGTTTGTGGACCGTTAGTCTGTTGGGCATTTTCATAACATCACCAAATACGGCCTATTAACGGTCCGTTATGGTCAGCCCATAAAACGTACGATTTCCATTAAAGGCCCGTCTACGGCCCATTAAAGGCCCGTACAAGACCCATAAATGAGTCGGCGGCCCATGGATCCTACGAGACGTAGAAGGCCCATGGATCCTACGAGACGTACAAGCCCATGGATCCTACGAGACGTACAAGGCCCATGGATCCTACGAGACGTACAAGGCCCATGGATCCGACGGCCCGCGAAGGGCCATGGTCGGGCGAGTTGGCCCCCATTTGAATGATATAGCTATTTCAAAGAATTATCCTACTCAATACTATCACCTCTAAAAAGCATACACTATACAACAAAGAGATCAAGGCATAGGTAGAATAATCCTACACTATACAATAAAGAAATTACAGCCGATTATACCCACTGGGCATTATGGTTCGGCACAGGTGATAATAAAGCATACACAAACAGCAAATTACATACACTTGGCAAATACAGCTCATACATCATGGACGTGCATCAACTTAACTCCATTTGAACTATAATCTCTTCAGAAAATAGGATTGGCCGGATTCAGATAGCACAAATTTCAGTCTGCAAAATCTCCAATTCCTTCATGGTTACCTCAGTGTCTTGTTTCATTTTGTTGACTCCTGCATCTAATACCTGCATGTCCAGTCTCAACTTGTTGATTATACGTTGACAATCATGTACACGTTGTCTTGCCACCTCTAATTGATGCTCGAGAACATCAGCACATTCCAATTCCAATCCATAATCATTCGGTAACGGCCATGCCGCACTGCTCGCAGATCTTTGTGTTGATGTCACTTCATCCTGAAATGTTTCTGTAAGTACACATGAGTAGGGAAAAAATATAGTTACAACAGTGAAGCGAACAAGACACTATTTTGTACTACATGGCAAAACAGGACTAACAATAATGTTACACGTCACTTTTAAAAAAAATGTTACACGTCATGAAGCATAAGCAGGTGATATTTTAAACATTATAAAAAAGATAGTCTGTGCAGCCTGCATACAGAAATCCCTCTTAGCTCACCAGAGGAGCATGATGTTGGGGCCCAATCGAAAACACAGACAAGTTACAAATTTAGACAACACGTTGCGTATAAGTAAGCAAGCAGTTGGCCATTCTGTGCCTCAATTAAAGTCTTAGGGAGCATAATGAACAGCAGAGGGTTTCATACAAACATACTACAGCAGGCAAAACTATGCAATCATTGGCGTAGTATAAACTAGATTGTGAGCCCCATGCAATAATAGTTGGTTAATAGACTTCAAAGCTTCAGGCACACTTCAGAGTAATTAAATGGTAAGGCCTTTAATTATGGGGGTGTTTGGTTCAGAAGTCCTAGGACTTTTTCTAGTCCCAGGGACTAATCAAAAAAGACTCTCTAGTAGAGTATTTTTCTAGTCCCTGTAGAAAAAGTCCCTCCCGTTTGGTTCGTAGGGACTTTTTAGGGACTTTTTCTAGTCTCTGGGACTAAAAAGTCCCTGAACCAAACACCCCCTATGTCAACTAATAGTGATACAAGTACCGAACATCAGGCATGATTATTTGGGCATCTCATTAACTGAGGACAAATAAAGCAATTGAAAAGAGAAAATTAACTATGCCTGAAACAAACAAGGAATTGAACTGTTGAGTTGCATACAGTGACTTACCTTAGCAGGTTGAAGAGGCTCAGCACAGCTCCTACTTCTCTTGCAAGGCTCCTTCCTAACATCTTGTACTTGGAAATCCTCAATCTTATCTTCATTGCACCCCCTCTGCAAGGAGACACAAACTAGTTACTCGTCTCCTTGGAAGATAAATATGCATACTTTCCCGTCTGTGAACACAAAAGGATGAGATTATAACAAAACAACACCACATAATGAAACATGTCGCATCTCTTGCACTTGCACACAATGAAATGAGCATTTACTATGTCTGCACTATGTAAAAACTAGGCATACCTTCGAACTGGATCTCCAGGTACTCTTGGAGAGCCTACTGTAGTGTACAGCCAAACCTTTATGTCACCTATGAGTTAGACAAGGCCCCACTACAGCAGCCCTTAGTGTTTAAATCGTTGACAAGCTATGTTGGAGTGTTAGGTCAAGAACAGCAAGTAATCAAAGCAAACAGTCCTAGTATGGTTGGTTGATGCAAACAAGCAATTGAACAGATGTGTGAGCAAATCTTACATATCAAGAAAGGAAGCAAAGAAGGAGGCTTAAAGACCATCACTTGACTGACCAGATTTAAGGGGCATTTAAACATCATGTGCAACGTATGAACTAACATAAACATTGCATATTCCAGATTCTACAATGGAATGCACATGTATTAGGTTATGCCATGTATGATGATGCCTAAATGTACAGATAGCAGGCAGGAGTGGTTCATCATTGCACGCACAATTGAATTGCAGGTTAAGGGCCAGTTCGATTCCGCCTTTTCAGGGCATATTGTCAAAATAAGCCATAAAAGATGTAAAGAAGTCATTTTTGAGTTATGGGCTTGGGCTTAACTAATTTCGCTTTCGAGGGGGGTGTTTCGGGTAGAACCTCACTAAAAATTGAAGGGAATGGGAATAGTGAAATGACTCTGTTGTCTGCCTATATTACACTCAAAATGCAACTGCTGATGCCCGTGTCACACCTGACCCTCAAGTAAAAACAAACACGCAAGCATTCATTGCCCTGCCCGCTTACATCTCCTCTCCCCTTTCCCTCTACCTCGATCCCCTGCCTCCAGCACTAGGGTTCCTCCAGCAAGCCATCGCCACTGGTCGCATCTGGCCTGGTCCTCGATGATGCTATGTCCAGCTAGGCTACATGGCCGGCGGGTAGGGGCAAATCTCCCTGGCTGCTCCTTCCTCTGGCGCCGCCCCTCATTCTCATGGTCTCCAGCAGCTGCTCCACTGTGGTTCATCCAACGCACTACTCCGGCGGGCGCTGCGCAACTACGACTGATGCCACACTGCGGCAGAAGGCACCTTATTCCCCTCCCCTCCTCCCAGGCCATGGCCTTGAGGTGTTGTTGAAGGATGAGCTCATCCAACAAGGTGAGGATCTCCTCTGATTTTTTGCCAAATTTTCATTCTGATCCACTATACCATGAATTGCTATGAGCTGCTTCTGCTACTGCTATATGATGCATTGCTATGAGCTACTCCTGCTGCTACTATATGATGAATTGCTATGAGCTGCTGCTGCTGTATGATGAGTTGCTATGAGCTGCTGCTGCTATATGATGAATTGCTATGAGCTGCTGGTGCTGCTATATGATGAGTTGCTACAAGCTGCTCCTGCTGCTGCGATATGATGAATTGCTATGAGCTGCTCCTGCTGCTGCTATATGATGAATTGCTATGAGCTGCTCCTGCGTCTGCTATATGATGAATTGCTATGAGCTGCTGCTGGTATATGATGAATTGCAGACTGCTGCTGCTATATGATGAGTTGCTATGAGCTCCTGCTGCTATATGATGCTTTCAGGTGGTGGTGCTATATGATAATAACCAGCCACTTGGACCATCGAATTTCAATAAATAATTGTTCTTCATTTAAATGTGGGTCATGCGTTCTTCGTTTAAATTAGGCAATGGGATCTCTATGGAAAACATTGACCAAAGTAGATTGTGCCAAGTAGATGGTATCTTTGTATTTGCATTTTGAGCAAATAGTGATGGTCTGTTTTCCTATCATATTAATTACTACACTGGGTTCAATTTGTGATGTTTGCAAGTCAAATTAATTTCCATATGGGCAGCAAAATGAAAAAAATATAATGCAATCCTTTCCACTGATCATACCAAAGATAAGCTGAAAACGCAATGAAAAGAACTGGTTGGCTTATTACATGGAGCTTATATTCACAGGTGCTTATTTTCTTAGGATAACTCGTAATAACTGTCCCTAAGAAACTTGGCTAATAGAACTGGCATACAAATAACATGTCACGATGATTGCAATGGAGGAGTGACGTACCATAGCACACTTTATAGGCTCACCGCTGCCTCTCCTTTTTTGTGATGTTCCATGAAATTGCCACATACATCTTGTACTTTTTCGTTGTGTAACCCTATCTGCAAGCTGACACGGCTAATTTCAGACATCTCTACATGATACTACATTGCATATCCCTTGCGCATATGTAAACCACCAATTAACGATTGTGTGCGTACCATAAACTAGCCATGACTCTGTATGCTGGACTAGCAGGCACTCTAAGGGAGCCTAATGTAGTGCACTGGAATTCCTACATGCCACCTACGATTTTGTGTAATGTACTGTCCCTGTTCATAAATATATGTCTTTGTAGAGATTCCAGTATGGACCACATACAGATGTATATAGATGCATTTTCGAGTGTAGATTCACTCATTTTGCTCCCTATGTAGCCTATAGTGGAATCTCTAGAAAGACTTATATTTAGGAACGGAGGTACGAGGTAGTATCATGTATGACATCTACATATCTAATTTAGCAGACAGTAGTAGAAATCATTGTCTGCATAAAGGGATTACTGGTCGAAAATCCTAGCAAAGCACGCTGGCAGGCACAGAACAATACAAGAGAGAGAGACGCGCTTACAAGATCATAGCAATGCCTCAGTCCAGGATCTTGGTTGGCCAAGCTGTTAGATCCAGAAGAAACATCGTCCTTGTAGTTGTTGCCAGCTGCATAACAGGTAACAGCGACCGGTTAGTATATTTGAAGTACATCGGGCAGGTGATGCTGGACGGGTTTAAAGGTGACAAGTACCTAGGCCGTGGCGGGTGCTTGGCACACTAGTAGAAAACTGGGCTTTGGTCACAGGGCAATATTCACATTAGTCCCGGTTCAGTCACGAACCGGGACTAATGTGAGCATTGGTCCCGGTTCGTGCGGCCAGGGGCCTGCCGGGCCTCGTGGGGGCATTGGTCCTGGTTCGTCCGGCCCCTTTGGTCCCGGTTGGTGGGACAAACCGGGACCAATGGGCCTCGCTCCTGGCCCACCACCATTGGTCCCGATTGGTGGCTTGAACCGGGACCAGAGGCTCACCCTTTAGTCCCGGTTCATACCACAAACCGGGACTAAAGGGTTGGTCCTAGTTGCGGTCGGAGTTTAGTCCCACCTCGCCAACCGAAGGGCGCTTACACCGGTTTATAAGCCCGTCCCTCTCTGCCTGGTTGAGCTCCTCTCAAAGTGAAAATAGATGCCCTTATACAGGGAATTTGACCTAAATTCAGAGTAAATTTCTTTGAATTTCATAGAAATTTCTTATGAATTTAGGTTGAATTTTCTCTATAGGCGCATCTTTGTTCATTTTTTTATAGTAAATAAAATAAATAAACCTTAATAAAATAAATAAACCTTAATCAAATAAAATAAAATAAACTATAGTAAATAAAATAAATAAACCTTAAAAAATAGCAGTAGTAAAATAAATAAAAATAGCAGCAGTAAAATAAATAAAAATAAAATAAATAAAGTAAAATACATAAGTAATTAGAAACAAAATGGAATAAAATAAATAATTTTTTTGTTGTAAGTAGAAACAAAACAAAATAAATAAAGCAAAAGAGAAAACAAAAAACAGGGGAAAAAATTATGCCACCTACTGGGCCACCACAGCCTGAATATGACTTCAAACCCATCCATGGGCCAGGATTCAGGCCCTAGAAGGCCCAGTAGGCCCCACAGGCAAAGAGAACGGTGAGGCCCGAAAGCCTGCAGTTGAGAGGAGCTCGAGAGGGTGGGCGCAGCAGCGCTTATAAACCACTCTCGAGCTCTCTCAACTAGCGAGGTGGGACTAAACTTTTGACGCGGGGCAGCACAAGGCCTTTGGTCCCGGTTGGTGCCACCAACCGGGACTAAAGGGGGCATTGGTCCCGGTTCGTGGCACCAACCGGGACCAAAGGCCTTTAGTCC
>NC_057799.1:96633302-96637459 GCF_018294505.1 Triticum aestivum
CAGCACAAGGCCTTTGGTCCCGGTTGGTGCCACCAACCGGGACTAAAGGGGGCATTGGTCCCGGTTCGTGGCACCAACCGGGACCAATGCCCCCCCCCCTTTAGTCCCGGTTGGTGCCACGAACCGGGACCAATGAGTTGCCTATATATACCCCATCGCCACAGCAGAGCACTCCACAATGCTCTGTTTTTTCTGGCCGGCGAGGGGAGGGCATTTGGGTGCTCTAGCTCACCTCCTATGCTCATGAGGTGTTCGATGAAATGTCTGAGCCACGCTAGTTAATCTTTCTCCTCTCGAAACTCGACCTCCGATCTCCATTTTCCCCGAGATTTGTCTAGGTTTAGCGGTCCGTCACGTCCCGTCCCCGTCTTCACCGCCGTCGATCGCCCGCGCCGATCTCGTCGCCAGCACCACCGTGGTGAGCCTCTTGTTCTTATCTTCTTTCTGAAATAAAAAATTCTTACTTTAGATAGATACTTGTCTAATTTTGTTACTTTTATTATTCCTTCTTATTACATAGTGCGATGGTTTTGGTATCCGCCCCTGTCGGCCCTCGTCCTGTCTATGATTCGGATGTGGTATATATTATCTTTTTATAACTATTTGGTTCATTATTGTTTATGACAAATATGCCGACCAACGTGACATAGATTTTATTTATCTAGGAGGTGGTTGAACCGGAAATTCCAACCGACCCTATTGTCGAGAGGTTAAATTTAGTTGAAGAAGAAAACAATTACTTGAAGGAAAAAATAAAAAATTGAGGAGGAGAAGATGATATTGGAGTTGCATGTTGCGGATGTCGTCGATGATCACAAGATCAAGATGGATGCAATGCGCTTGAAGATTAGAAAGATTATAAAATATGCCATTCATACCGAGGCTTGGTATCATTATGCCGTTGGATCAATTGTTACCTTGGTTGCGATTATGATCGCATTTGTTTTTGCATTGAAATGTTTTACATTGTTTCAATGTATGGTTTAATTAATTAGATGCTCTGGAGAGCTATATATATGTTGTTAGATGAGAACTATGTATGTACTTTGGTTTTAATGTGATGATGAACTTCTATTAATTTGGTCACTTAATTATCTATTCATGATGTTCTGTAATGGTTTTTGACACACTTAATTATATATAATGCACGCAGATGAACCAGCAATGGATGTACGGTGACAGACACACCTCCGAGTACATTAAGGGTGTGCATGATTTTCTCGAAGTGGCGGAGGCAAACAAGCAGAATGGTTTTATGTATTGTCCATGCCCTAGATGTGGGAATACGAAGTCTTACTCTGACCGGAAAATCCTTCACACCCACCTGCTTTACAAGGGTTTCATGCCACACTATAATGTTTGGACGAGGCACGGAGAAATAGGGGTTATGATGGAAGACGGCGAAGAAGAAGAGGACGATGACAACTATGTGCCCCCTGAATACGGTGATGCTGCAACAGGGGAAGCTGCTGAATATCAAGAGGAACCAGACGATGTGCCCAATGATGCTGCAAGGGGGGGAAGCTGCTGAAGATCAAGAGGAACCAGTGCCCGATGATGATGATCTCCGTCGGGTCATTGTCGATGCAAGGACGCAATGCGAAAGTCAAAAGGAGAAGCTGAAGTTCGATCGCATGTTAGAGGATCCCAAAAAAGGGTTGTACCCCAATTGCGAAGATGGCAACACAAAGCTCGGTACCGTACTGGAATTGCTGCAGTGGAAGGCAGAGAATGCTGTGCCTGACAAAGGATTTGAGAAGCTATTGAAAATATTGAAGAAGAAGCTTCCAAAGGATAACGAATTGCCCGACAGTACATACGCAGCAAAGAAGGTCGTATGCCCTCTAGGATTGGAGGTGCAGAAGATACATGCATGCCCTAATGACTGCATCCTCTACCGTGGTGCGTACAAGGATCTGAACGCATGCCCGGTATGCGGTGCATTGCGGTATAAGATCAGACGAGATGAACCTGGTGATGTTGATGGCGAGCCCCCAGGAAGAGGGTTCCTGCGAAGGTGATGTGGTATGCTCCTATAATACCATGGTTGAAACGTCTGTTCAGAAACGAAGAGCATGCCAAGTTGATGCGATGGCACAGTGAGGACCGTAAGAAAGACGGGAAGTTGAGAGCACCCGCTGACGGGTCGCAGTGGAGAAAAATCGAGAGAAAGTACTGGGCTGAGTTTGCAGCTGACCCAAGGAACGTATGGTTTGGTTTAAGCGCGGATGGCATTAATCCTTTCGGGGAGCAGAGCAGCAATCACAGCACCTGGCCCATGACTCTATGTATGTACAACCTTCCTCCTTGGATGTGCATGAAGCGGAAGTTCATTATGATGCCAGTTCTCATCCAAGGCTCTAAGCAACCCGGCAACGACATTGATGTGTACCTAAGGCCATTAGTTGAAGAACTTTTACAGCTGTGGAGTGGAAACGGTGTACGTACGTGGGATGAGCACAAACAGGAGGAATTTAACCTGCACGCATTGCTGTTTGTAACCATCAACGATTAGCCCGCTCTCAGTAACCTTTCAGGACAGACAAACAAGGGATACCACGCATGCACGCACTGTTTAGATGACACTGAAAGTATATACCTGGACAAATGCAGGAAGAATGTGTACCTGGGCCATCGTCGATTTCTTCCGACCAACCATCAATGTCGAAAGAAAGGCAAGCATTTCAAAGGCGAGGCAGATCACCGGAAGAAGCCCGCCATGCGTACCGGTGATCACGTACTTGCTATGGTCAATGATTTACACGTAATCTTTGGAAAGGGTCCAGGCGGACTAGCTGTTCCGAATGACGCTGAGGGGCACGCACCCATGTGGAAGAAGAAATCTATATTTTGGGACCTACCCTACTGGAAAGAGCTAGAGGTCCGCTCTTCAATCGACGTGATGCACGTGACAAAGAACCTTTGCGTGAACCTACTAGGCTTCTTGGGCGTGTATGGGAAGACAAAAGATACACCTGAGGCACGGGAGGAAACATGTCTCAGAGGTGACACCACTGTTTGTGATGAGTTGTACTCGTTCTCCAGGGGACCATCTTCGACTGTATTGACTTACAAAGGATACGAGATAAATGGGAATACATTTTACACGATCGCCCAAGATCAAAAGAGCACCAACCAAAACAGCGGTGTCCACTTTGATGCAGCAACCGAGAGGGGAAAGGACACATATTATGGTTACGTAATGGACATATGGGAACTTTACTACGGACATGATTTTAAGGTCCCTTTGTTTAAGTGCAAATGGGTCAATCTGTCAGGAGGCGGGGTACAGGTAGACCCACAGTACAGAATGACAACAGTGGATCTGAACAATCTTGGGTACACTGACGAACCGTTCGTCCTAGCCAATGATGTGGCGCAGGTTATCTATGTGAAGGACATGTCTACCAGACCGAGAAAAAGAAAAGATAAGGAAGCGAGTACATCATACGATGAGCCAAAGCGCCACATAGTTCTTTCAGGAAAAAGGGACATTGTGGGAGTGGAGGGCAAGACAGACATGTCTGAAGATTATGAAAAGTTTCATGAAATTCCTCCCTTCAAAGTCAAGGCTGACCCAAGCATCCTGATAAACGATGAAGATTATCCATGGTTACGGCGCAATAAGCAAATGACACAAGCGAAGAAAAAGTGAAGACTTCCTCCCGCAACTATTATGATGATACCATGCCAACTTTGTAACAGACGAGTATGATACAATTGTCCGTTTTGTACACGAAGTGCATCTAGTTTTTGCCGTAACCCTCTCAACTTTCTTGCACATGCTATGTGGATGAAATGATGATACCATACCAACTTTCAACCTTTTCAGAGTTCATTTGAAATGCTTTTCAATTTTAGGGTCTTATAGCTCAAAATAATTAGTAAATGCATGAAAAATAACAAATGAAGTCAGAAAGGGTTGAAAATTGATGATGTGGCTTTGAATGGTGCATTTTGAGCACACAAAAAGTTAGGAGTTCAAATAAGTTTTAAAAAATGAAATCCCTTTGTAACAGACGAGTTTTCGTATGAAATCCTGATACTTCGAAAGAGATTGTCCGTTTTGTACACGAAGTGCATCTAGTTTTTTCCGTAACACTCTCAACTTTCTTGCACATGCTATGTGGATGAAATGATGATACCATGCCAACTTT
>NC_057799.1:96637682-96638904 GCF_018294505.1 Triticum aestivum
GAGTTCATTTGAAATGCTTTTCAATTTTAGGGTCTTATAGCTCAAAATAATTAGTAAATGCATGAAAAATAACAAATGAAGTCAGAAAGGGTTGAAAATTGATGATGTGGCTTTGAATGGTGCATTTTGAACACACAAAAAGTCAGGAGTTCAAATAAGTTTTAAAAAATGAAATCCCTTTGTAACAGACGAGTTTCCGTATGAAATCCTAATACTTCGAAAGAGATTGTCCGTTTTGTACACGAAGGGCATCCAGTTTTTGCCGTAACCCTCTCAACTTTCTTGCACATGCTATGTGGATGAAATGATGATACCATGCCAACTTTCAACCTTTTCATAGTTCATTTGAAATGCTTTTCAATTATAGGGTCTTATAGCTCAAAATAATCAGTAAATGCATGAAAAATGGTGCATGAAAAATAACAAATAAAATAAATAAGTAATTAGAAACAAAATAATATAAACTTTAATAAAATATATAAGTAGAAACAAAATAAAATAAACTTTAATAACATAAATAAAATTTATGAAACTAAAATTATCAAAGTATTTTCTGTTCAAAACATTATAAGCAACCTCTAGTATTATTGAACTAAAATTATATAAAATTGATGCAACTAAAATTATCGAAGTATTTTCTGTTCAAAATCATTGAAAGCAAAAATAATTTTCATAAAGAACTTTTTTGTTAGAAACTTTAATAGCAAAAAGAATTATCATAAAGTAAAATAAATAAGTAATTAGAAACAAAATAAAATAAAATAAATAAGTTTTTTGTTGTAAGTAGAAACAAAAGAAAATAAATAAAGCAAAAAAGAAAACAAAAAAGGCAAAAAAATAAAAATTATGCCACCTACTGGGCCACCACGGCCTGAATGCGACTAGAAACCCATCCATGGGCCAGGATTCAGGCCCGCAGAAGGCCCAGTAGGCCCACAGGCATGTACAAAGAGGTTAGGCCCGTAAGCCTGCTTTAGAGAGGAGCTCGATAGCTCAGGCGCACCGCACCTTATAAACAGGTGCGGCTCTCTCTCAGCTAGCGAGGTGGGACTAAACTCCCACCACCACGCCGTTGTGCAAGGCCATTGGTCCCGGTTGGTGGCACGAACCGGGACCAATGCCACCCTTTCGTCCCGGTTCGTGGCACCAACCGGGACCAATGCCCCCCCTTTAGTCCCGGTTGGTGCCACCAACCGGGACCAAAGGCCGCCGCTTCCCGCCC
>NC_057799.1:96639648-96647960 GCF_018294505.1 Triticum aestivum
TCCCTGCCCCGACGCGCCGCCGTCGCCTTGGTCAGGGCCGGCACTGCCCCCTTCCTTCCGATTTTTTTCTGCACATATATATGATGTTTTTTTCCTGATTATATGTATATGTATGAGTATATGTATGTGTTTATATCTGTTTATATGTCCTTTTTTTAGATCTTTTTTTTGCATTTTTATAAAAATGTATATATGTATGTATATATGTTCTCTGTGTATATATATCTTCATGTATATATGCAAAAGATAGATTTTTAGAAAAGTTAGGATTTTTTTCTGTTCATAGATTTTTTTGGTTATATTAATTATTGTACAATATGCAAATGTTTGTATATTCATATGAACAATGCATTAGGCAAAACCTTTACTTTTTTCGAAATTTTCTATTTGAACATTTTTTTATGAATGAGAGGAAAAAGGAAAATAAGAAGAGGAAGAAAGGAGAAGAAGAGGAGAGGAAGAAGAGGAGAAATAAATAAGAAGAGGAAAAAGAAGAAAAGGAAGAGGAGAAGAAGAAAGGAATAGAAGAGAAGAAGAAAAAATAGAAAAAATTCTATTTTTTCTTCTTCTCTCCTCTATTCCTTTCTTCTTCTCCTCTTTTTTTTCTTCTTTTTTTTCTTCGATCTTCTCCTCTATTCCTTTCTTCTTCTCCTCTTTTTATTTCTTCTTCATTTTCTTATGTTTTATAGGGTCTGTCGTCGTCGATATACCCCTCTCCCGATAACTTCAACATGAGGGGGGGTCGATATACCCCCTCCCCGATAATATTATTTTCCCATGTACGTATGTCGTCGTTGTCGATATAACCCCCTCCCGATAACTTCAACACGTGGGGGGGTCGATATACCCCCTCCCCGATAACATTATTTTCCCATGTATGTATGTCGTTGTTGTCGATATATATAAATCCCTCCCGGATAACTTCGACATGATGGACGGTCGATATTTATACCCCCTCTCGACCATGATAACTTATACCATGGGAGCACCCCCGGCCCTCTCGCTCGACCAAAACTCTCGAGGACACCCAAACCCTAGAAAAAACGATGTCGGTCTCCTACCCCCTCCCGGCGCGCCCCTGCCCTTGAAGCGTTGCCGAGGCCACCCCAAACCCGGAATAAGCTAGGTCTACGTTTGCACTAATATATCCACCTGCTGTCATGTTTGTGTAATAATTGCCATGTTGTAATATTTGTAGAAACAATGGAGCACGGACAAGACGAGCAAGCAGAAGAGGTGTTGGGGGACATAATCTTAGCCGGAGGTGATATCTTGTCGTATCTTAACGACAATGATGGTCTGGAAGAACAGGGTGAAGAAGCAGGCTACGGTGATCGAAGAGTGGAGGAGGAAAGACATGATTATGATGGCTCCGGTGACCCAATGCTGGTGCAAGAAGGAGCCCGTGGTGACGGCTCCGGTGACCGAACAGAGTCCGGCCAGGTAAATATATTAGTTAAGCCTGTGCTGACTAGCTAATTGATGCATTCATTGTTTTGGTATGTACACATATTAATTAACACTCGTCTTTCTTCTTTTTTCTAGCCCTCCGGATCGAGCACAACTTCGGTAAAGAGACGAGGCCCGAAGAGAAAATTGCGCTCGGATGAAAGGTTTGAGATCACAGCAATCGCGCGCGACGGCCAACCGATTGAACCCATCCAGACAATGGATGCATTTGCTGCTCAGTGCAGGGTTCTAGTTAGGGACAAGATCCCGATCAGCATCCACCAATGGTATAAGCCTAAGAAGGAAGACCCTGAGGTGTCTTATGTCAATGATATGCAGAAAGATGATCTTTGGACTGAGCTGACGGCAAATTTCACCCTACCACCAGAGGAGGATCCGGAGAAGCAAGTTAAAGAGCAATTAATCAAGTCTCATGCTCTTAAGAAGATGGCAGACCTATTCAGGAGGTGGAAGAATGAGCTGAAAACGTTTGTCGACAAAGAAGAGACACCAGAATTGATCGGCCGGTATGAGTAGATCAGAGATCACTGGCCCGCATTTTTGGCCCACAAGACATCGGAAAAGAGTAAGAAGATGTCAGCGACAAACAAGAAGAATGCTGCGAAGAAGAAGCTTCACCATCGCATGGGGTCAGGTGGCTACCTCAAAGCCCGGCCTAAGTGGGCCAAGGCTGAGAATGATCTGCTTGAAAAAGGGATCGAACCATAGACAATGAACTGGACAGACCGTTGCCGGACTTGGTTCTTCGGGGCTGGCGGAACCTTGGACCCTGTATCAGGGAGGTGCGTTTGGATGAACGAGCTTTTGAGAATACCAGTCAAGAAGATTCAGCAATATATCGATGCAGCGCAGGAAGGGACGTTCGTTCCAGACAGAGAGAACGACGAGCTCACAATGGCCCTGGGAATCCTGAGCACCCTGGACGGACACGAGGCACGCCAGGCTCTGTTCCGTGGAAGGCTGGTTTTCCGGACGCAGGCGGTTACAAAAGCCAGGAGAGGAGGAAAAAAATGGAGCAGACCCAAATTCAGAAGCTGCACGAAAGGGTTCAAGCGCTAGAGGAACGAGACGGCAATCGACATGCCGAAACTACCCCCGAAGCTACCCCGCCATCTCAGCGGAGAAGCAACGTGGCTTCCACCGAGCTGCTTCAGCCGGAGCATGTCTTGACGGCTCCTGCTAGCTACCCCGTGGATGCTATCACGGAGTCTCAACATTGCCACCTTATGGCGGAATGGCAGAACTTCAAAGTCAAGGCGGCTATTGGCTCTGTTTTACCTCCTGAACCCGGTGCAACCTACCACTGCCGGCCGATTCCAGAAGGATATGCTAGGGTGATGGTGGATGAAATAACGGAGGGATTTGAGGACCTCCAGCTTGACCACCCTACCGGTGAAGGGGAGACTTGGCTGGGTTTAGCTCTGAAGACTCCGTGCCTATGGCGGAAGGAGCTCATTAATCTTCTGAACTGGACGCCTCCGGCGAGTAAGGGCACTCCACCTCCGCCTCCTCCTCCGGCGAGTGATCAGGGCACTCAGCCTCCTTATCCGGCGCGTGGCGGCACTCCGCCTCCTCCTCTGCCTCCTCCTCCGGCGAGTGATCAGGGCACTCAGCCTCCTTTTCCGGCGCGTGGCGGCATTCCGCCTCCTTCTCCGCCTGCGCCGGCGTGCCAGAGCAGCCAGCCTCCTCCTTCTCCGCCTCATCAGCAAGGGCGGAAGAGACCCGCCGCCGCTCCGGCTGCTCAGGCACGTCGTAGTCCTTCTCCTCCGCCTCGTAAGCAAGGAAAGAAGACAGCCGCAGCCGCTCCGTCTGCTCTGCCGGCGTCTAGCAGTATAGCTGCCAGAGGCGGGAGGCAATACAGATTCGGTCCTTCTCTAAAGACTCCAGAGAAGTTACCATACGAGATGACCGAGGAGGAGAACACGAAGATCATGCGATCCAAAGTGAAGAACTTCTTTGAAGGGGTGAAAGTAAAGAAACATCCACCTCCGGAGGAGAAGGTAGATCCGGTGAAAGCGAAGCGCACTCTGGATGCCCTGACAAAACCACCAAAGTCTCCGCCGAAAGGCAACTATGAGTGCATTATTGCAAAGACATTTGTCGAAGCGGAGCGGTCGGGAAGTACTGTCAGTGATCAAAGGTTAAAAGAACGACGAGCTGGGAAAAAAATTGCCCAGCTCGGCAAACAAGCGAACCAATCGTGCCCCCCGCTCAAGGTGTCTAAAGACATCGTCGCTAATGATCCGAGGATGGTGGCCGGTTATAGCAATCTTGGAGATTACCTGCCCGACGATGTACATTATGAAATCATGGAGGTGGATGAACCCAAATACCATTACGGGAAGCCTCTCGTCAAAGATGAAAGATCTCTAACAACGATGATGCGAAGATTACATGATTGGTACATGAAAACCTACCGAGAGTCTGATGGGATGAATACTTTGACGCTGAGAGTTAAACCGGAGCATGACCTCGTTGGAATTGAACTGCTGAATGTTCAATCAAAAGGACCTCGATAAATCAACGATCACTTGCTACTGTCTGTAAGTAGTACTACTTCTGTCATTAAGTCTCTCTATATAGGTCAGCTCTTTCATTGCATGTATTTATAATTATCCTCACTATATTATGCAGATTGAAGATCGCCGAATTGAAGAAAAGACAAATCGGTGATATTGGGTTCATTAACACAAATCTCATAGATGCATATACGGTTGAAAAACATGCCAAAGAAGCCGAGGCCAACTTGCTACGATCGTTGGTATTAAATCAAAACAAAGATATAATACTCTTTCCTTACAACTTCAAGTGAGTGTTACTGTCTTGTGCATATTCGGTTTCCCTTATTAGTCCAGGTTATGGTAATGTAATTGATGACTTATGCATGCATGCGCAGCTTCCACTATATTCTCCTAGAGATTAAGCTTGAGCAGGGAGTAGTAACCGTCTTAGACTCGAGACGTAAAGATCCCCAGGACTATGTGGACATGACTCAAATGCTCGAGAAGTAAGTTAAATCGATCATTATCCACCATATCAGCAACTTTGTTCACTTCCTGATATCAAGTAATTGTTTTCTTTGTCTGGCATGGTTTGGAGAAAATTCACCACAAAAGCTCCGGGACTGCCGAAGAAGCTGCAATTTAGACACCCGAAAGTAAGTACTATAGTAGCATGTTCCGCACATCTCCTAGTGATTCAAGCGCTAGTTTCATCAATACCATTTAGCATGCTTGCTTATCAGTTACATTGACCTCTATTTCTTGTAAAGTGGTTGTGGCAGGAACAAGGGAATGATTTCTGTGGATACTACGTTTGCGAGTCTATCCGCCACACGACCTGTGAGCGGGGCTACTCTGACGAACAATATGAAGTGCGTAAGCAATAATATTCACAATTTTATTTTATTACCATCATTTGTGTCGAGTTTCATTTATTCATATATATATGTATTGACCCCCTTCTTCAAATTAGATGTTTTGGATGCGGGATGAACTCCTAGCAGAAGATCGTATGCGAGCAATTCAAGAGGAATTGGCGGCATTCTTCCTTGACCACGTGATCGCTGAAAACGGAGAATACTATGTGGACCCTGTGTTCTTACAATTTAATTAGGAGATTATATTGTAAGAGATAATTATTGTATATATGTAGCCGGTAGTGTCAGATAGATATACGAGAACTTGTTGTTCGACCAATCTCTCGGAGAAGGAGAGGTGGTCGATATCACTTCTCTCTGTATGCATATGTTCATGACGATCTTCTGTTTCCTTCATTTGCTTACTAGCTAGCGTGTCTAGTCCTCTCCATACATATATAGTATGTAGCATCGACCAAGCACGGAGATAAGAGAGGACACTTCTCTATTAATTAGCTAGCTAACACAATATATGAAACACCTAAATTAACCCCCCAACCCCCCCCCTTTAAAAAAAACAAAAACCCCAGCTCCTGAAATGCTGACGCGTGGATGCTTATTGGTCCCGGTTGGTGACACCAACCGGGACAAAAGGCCCTGCCTATTAGTCCCGGTTGGTGGCACCAACCGGGACCAAAGGCCCCCCTGCCTGGGCTGGCAGCAGCGGCCACGTGGAGGACCTTCTGTCCCGGTTCATGTAAGAACCGGGACTAAATGGTTAGGGCTTTAGTAACGACCCTTTAGTCCCGGTTCGAAAACCGGGACAAAAGGCCCTTACCAACCGGGGTAAAAGCCCCTTTTTCTACTTGTGGCATCTCTCCAGACGGTGGGAATCAGGTTAGAAACGTCGAGGGTGATGACGCTGCACTAGCTGTCGGGGTCCGGTAAGATCTAGAACCGTCGAGTAGGGTGTTTGTGGAGCGACTCCGGTAGGGTGGACTACGGTGTGGGCGAAGCGGATCTGTGGCCGTGGACGAGGGCGTAGGTGAAGCTGCTCTGGTGGTTGGGTTAAGGATGGTGTCGACGACGCGGATCTGCGGCCGTGGACGGGGCATCAGAAGCTGCTCCGGTGGTTAGGTTAAGGATGGTGTCGATGATGTGGATCTGCGGCCGTGGACGGGGCGTCAGAAGCTGCTCCGGTAGGTTGGATGAGGGTGCGAGGAAGCGGATCTGAGGCCGTGGACTTGTGAGTTGGCAAAGCGGCCCCGGTAGGGTTGAGAATGGTATAGGCGAAGCTACTCCGGTAGGGTTGACGATGGTGTCGGCGAAGCGGCTCCGGTAGGGTTGAGGAAGGTGTCGGCGAAGCGGCTCCGGTAGGGTTGAGGAAGGTGTCGGTGAAGAGGATCAGAGGCCGTCGACGGGGGCATCGGTGGGGCGGCTCCGGGGGGTGTGGATGAAGCATCTCTGGTGGGGAGTACGAATGAGCCGCTGCAGATGCGCGGCGGTTGACGAGAGTACCGGCGAAGCAGATCCGGCGCCGTGGACAAGGCCGGCACTGAATGGGCTGTGGTATAGTGGTGGATGAGCAGTCTACTTGTTTCTAGGGGAGGTGGGAGGGGTAGATGCGGCTGCAGAAGCAGATCCGGCAAGGTGGGCGCCGCTGGCAGTGAATGTGCTATGGTACGCCGGTGGATGAGTAGTCTAGGGTTTCGAGAGGGGAGGGGAGAAAGGGCGATGAAGTACGAACGGCGTGATGTAAGATGCTCTGGTGTTGTGGAGTTAGTCGTTTTTGCGGGAGGGGGAGAGGAAATGAGGGTGGCGTGTAGTGGGGGAACCGGAAGTTACCAAAGCAGCCCCGACCTATCATGTAGATGAGGGCGGTATTGTAACTGTTGGTCTCCGTGCACAAAGGACAAAAGGGGGATTTCGCATGCTAAAGACTAAGGTGGCGGGAGATTTTTTCACCCGTGGGATCGTTCGTATCCAATTTCAACTAATTTTGGACCGTGCTAGCGAGAAGGTCATGCTAGACTATGTACACGGGGCACGCGTCAGCAGTTAATAACTGGTGTGAAGTCCACCCCAAAAAAAGAAAATAACTCTGGATGATGCGCCGATAACTTGGACGTTCACACGGGCGCGGCCAATCGTACGGGTGTAGTGGCGCGTTCACAAAAAAAGGGATCAAACGCTCAGCCTATGTATTTCTTGTGTAAATAGATAATTTAGTGCCATTGGTTATTTACTTTAAACATAATGCATTGACCTGTTAGTGTAGAGGCGCACAAAAAGAAATGGATATTGTAGTCAGCTACTTAAAAGTGTTACCTCATATGATTACATAGCCTCCATTCCATAAATTGCGTACCCGTTGAATTCATATATGAATATTACATATATTACTTCAAAATAGAAACTTAAATCATCCAAGACTAATGAATTTGAATGCAAGAGTAACAATGGTGCATATACATGATAGCTACATTGGTTGTTTGAAGAAACATCACTGTAACTTTGGCATGCACAACTGAAAAGGTTTATTTAAATAGAAAAAATGTGATAAGTGAGTGTCCAATCTTTATAGTGTTGAATCGATATTGTACCTTTGGCCACGATACGAAGTAGATATTGACTTATGTTCAAGCGATGCATGTCCACGATCACTAGATAGTGATACGTGAATGAATTGTGCAATCTCTCTCACACACATACATATCTCATTTCCCTATGGGCATCGGAATCACACACGTGCACTTCATGTATTTCTCTCCCTCCGTCAGGGTTAAATTCGTCTTTCTACCCCGTCCTACAAGTCTCTCACACAGAAACACACACGCTCTCTATGTCTAACACGCCCACTCCTTTAATTCCGCCCACCCACAGCCACTAATGTCTCAAAGTATAATAATGTCTCTCACACATATGCTATCTACCTATCCCTTAATATATCTAGATATGTGTCACACAAACTCCTTCTCCCTACTAGCAAGATGCCCATGCGTTGCATGGAACATCAAGATGCATTTGTATGAGAAGTTTATCTTGTGGGAGAAAAGGATGAACGAGGGAATGCCTTATTTGCAAATGCGGAGAGGGGTGTGGGTATCTTTTTGCAAAATTGCCATAGTTTCCTTCCTGTCCGTCGGATATAAATCGGATGGCCTATATTGCAGGATGGCAGGAATACCATCATCACCAACTCTTTTTTTTATAAGAGTAGAGATATGTGAGTGTCACTGCCCCCCACACACACACACCCACACTTCCCAACATCGAAGGAGTAGGGTGACACCTCGATCTTGATACTAATCTATCGACTGGCTTCTCTCTCAAACATACACACACACACACTACCCGGCACCGAAGGAGTAGGGTGGCACATCGATCTTGATAATAATCTATCTACTCCTCTTTCAAACACACACACACACACTCGCTAGTTGTGCCTTTGTGCCTACTGCGCACACTCTTGATACGTCTTTCT
>NC_057799.1:96648105-96653308 GCF_018294505.1 Triticum aestivum
CAATGACAGCAGAAGGGTGACAACTCGATCTGATCATAATCTGTCAATTGGTTTCTCTCTCAAACATTGTGTCTCGGTGCCTCGCTCGGTAGCCCCCTCGATACGTAGACTTCTCACGCGCGCATAGCTGTAGTGACGATGACGCTGAACCCAGTGTGCCTTGTTTTACCGGCCTCATGTGATAGTTTTCACCCTGTTTTCTGTTAATTAACAAGGCAACCTTTTCTTTGTTACTACTAGTGAATCTGAAATCATTCGGGGCAGACATAAAATATATCACTTCAACCCAATTATCGCAGCAACTATTTTAAAAG
The DNA here is from genome assembly GCF_018294505.1 of Triticum aestivum. Taxonomy (NCBI): domain Eukaryota; kingdom Viridiplantae; phylum Streptophyta; class Magnoliopsida; order Poales; family Poaceae; genus Triticum; species Triticum aestivum. Next base: position 96,648,420 of record NC_057799.1, read on the forward strand.
AAATTAGCTAGCTGCCCGTGCGTTGCACGGAACATCAAGATGCATTTGTATGAGTAGTTTATCTTGTGACAGAAAAGGTTGAACGAGGGAAGGCCTTATTTGCGAACGTGGAGAGACGTGTGGGTATATTTTTGCAAAATTGCCGTAGTTTCTTTCCTATCCGTTAGATATAAATCCGACGGCCTATATTGCAGGATGGCACGCACACCATCATCACCAACTCTGTTTTCTACTCCCTCCGTCCGAAAATACTTGTCATCAAAATGGATAAAAAGAGATGTATCTAAAACTAAAATACGTCTAGATACATTTCCTTTTATCCATTTTGATGACGAGTATTTCCGGACGGAGGGAGTATTTGTCTTTTTAGAGATTTCAACAAGTGACTATGAACGGACCTTACCAACATACTCAAAAAAGTAGTCCATAATTTTGATGTTACCCTCTTTTCTTGGCGGTGTAGTGCCATCTGGATACCTCATAAATAAATCAAGGACAAATCTAACCCCTTCCTGAAAAGACATACGGAGCAAAAAGAGTGAATCTACACTCTAAAATATGTCTACATACACATCCGTATGTGGTAGTCCATTTGAAATCTGAAAAAGGCAAATATTTAGGAACGAATGGAGTATATATAAGAGTAGACATGGAGATATATCTCCAGCATGGTCTACAACAAAAATGTGATGGGCTGGTTAGCGCCGGATGCTCGCAACGCGATGACATGAGTTCGAATTCTGTCTTTTAACTTTATATTTTTTATATTATATATTACTCTACTTATTTAATATATACTTCTTTCGCTATTGTACTGACAGTGGAACCCACAGAGTACTTAGAATACAAGATTAAGGATGGACTTGTTTCTTTTTAACTTTCTGTACGAGGGTGTAGCCACCCTGCAAGTCACGTGTACACTGTACATGCAATTAACTTTTTATAGAGGAACAATCATACAGGCAATTAACTCAAATGGATTGGATGTTACTCTATTATTTCCAGCATAAACAGCATCTCCAACGGCAGCCGGCAAATTTCCTCCCGCTTCCTTAAGCGGAGGACGACATCAAACGCCAGCGGCATACATTTTTACAACTCTAACCAACCAGATGAAATTCGTGCAAACACGGACTGATTTCATATAAGCATGAAGGATTTCGTATAAAAAAGCCGGATCTTCATATAAACATGATGGATTTCATTACATTTACATGAACTAAGAGGTGCCAATCAGGCTCTCTTGTATAATTAATACTCCCTCCGTCCGGAAATACTTGTCCTAGAAATGGATGTATCTAGACTTATTTTAGTTCTAAATGGCCGCCCGCGGATCCCTTTGTCTTCCTCATGTCCGTCAGACACTTGCGGGGTCGACGAAGGTCCTCGGAAGAGACGAAGCAGCAAAGAAACCACCTGAATCCGCGGTCGTCGCCTCGGCGGTGGCCTTCATGGGTCCCAAGTGGCGGCGGCCTCCCGTGTTCTACTTCTCCTCGATGATGGCGGCGGACACGGAGAAGCTGGCCACCGACTCGTCGCTCTCCACGCACCCGGCTTCTGTCTCTACCTGCATGGCACTGCCGCAGGCACAGGAGGTGCGCCCACAGACATGGGAGGCGCGGCCACCGCAGACACTGGTGGAGCGGTACGACGCAGCAGCGACGGCGCCCGTATCGGCGTGCTAGCCGCCGTGCCGGCGTGGAGCAACTCGCCACTCCTCATCGATCTGAACTGGAGCGGCGAGTTGCTGAACCACGCGCCTGCTTGGGGCGGCAACTGGCTCCGTCGGGCCAAGCGAGGTTGGTGAAGCACCGAGCGGCCTCGCCCGTATCTGGAGGGCTCGGCGGGCCACCCAGCCGGGTAATATGCCGGAGAACGGCTCATCGGAAGCCATCCGAAGAGTGGAGAAAATGGTGAAGGAGGAGATGGGGGAGCGGCGGAGGGGTGCGATTCTTGCCTGCTATCTGTCTGGCCTCGTGTAAATAGAGGGCGGACGGTAGGAGCTTGGCCGGCGTCTGGCCTCGTCTAAACTGAGGGCGGACGGGAGGAGCTCGGCCGGTGTTGCGTTTAATTCCGGCGCGCTCATGAACGGACGTGTGGCAGGAGTAGGATTCTCGGTTTGCATGCAGGTTTAACGGAGGGGTTTAATGGAGGCGTCGGGCGTGCAGCGGGCGGCGCAGTACTATTCGATTTGACAGCAGTAATGAGCCGTCAAATCACAAAGGCCCTCGCCTCTCGTGAAACCGACCGAGCTAGACTGCCCCGCCCTCTAGCCTTTTAAAAATGTATATACTCCACTTTTGTACAGTAGTAGTATCGATGGATTGCGCCATGGAGAAAAACTTGAAATTAAAAAAAAGGTGGTACATATAGAGAGCGCTCGTTGCCAAATTATGCATATAGTACTATTAAAAAGGCTTGTCACAATAATGGTGTCCAGCACAAGTGCACAACCCACCCCTCAAATAAAACTAAGCACCCTGGAATTCTTTGACAAAACTAAGCACCCTGAAATTCTTTGACAACTAAACTGCTGGCTATATGATGTTGGTCATATATATTGTACGTATATAATGTGAAGAAACGAGTGGTAGTACTATACCAACTAAAAGATGAAATGTAAGAAATACTAATATGTACGTACTGAAGAGTTAAAGTAACAAGAAGAAACATAACATAGTTCTGCTGGGGGCTCAGCACAACACACCCCTCAAATTAAATTAAGCACACCTGAAATTAAACTTTACAACTATTCCAGTAGACACTGCATTAGAACCACCATGAGCAACGACACTGCCACCTTACTCGGAGTCCTCGTCCATGTCCTCGACTTCGTCCTTGTCCCTCTTCCTCTTGGCCGATACTTCTTTGCTTGAACCGCACACTTGGCTGTTGCTCTTCATCCAACCCTTGTAGATATTGAAGCAAAGGTAGCCATTCATTGCAGCGTAGTGGATGTGGTCTATATCTAGTACATTCCGCTGCCATGCATGACGATGAAACGTGTATGGAGGTTTCTCCAGTTTACCGTACGAAGGATGAACCATGGCTCCTGCCAAGGTCAGCATTGAAGGCTGACGAGAGGACACCAGCCGATTCTTCTGGAGGTCGAAGGTGTTGCCTACAACGAGGCCTATCCGACGCAGGACTTCTTTGTCGTTACCAAAGTCTACAGTAACGAATTTGACTAGGTTGCTCTCGAGGAAGTCCTCAAAATCCTGGCACTCAACGTCGGCATGGCATATGTGGTAGACCAAGCATAAGTCATGCACGCAAACCTGGATCACGGCGGGATTCTTCCTCTCTTCGTCCTTTAGATCCTTCTCTCGTCCCAGGACTGTGGTGTACTCAACATCTAGCCTAGCGACCCACTCATCATCTGAGTCTTCGAACATGCATCTGAAGCGAGAAAGGCATCCTTTCACCGTCGCGGAAGAACGGGTGTAGCTGACGTCGAACTCATCGCCGTTGATGGTTCTAACCTTGTACTCACCGCCGATCGGGGAGATTTGGGACGCCATGGATTTGGGAGGAGGGTTAGTGTGACGCCCGGATAATTAAGCTACAGTGAACCTCTGTTAATGATGCCACATCACCTCCATTACTGTTGCCAATCTCGCGTTAGTTCAAAAACCGATTCAAATTCAAATTGAAAATATGGCAAACAACAAAAGTTTTCAAACATTAAAACTAAAATGTTCGGAGTGAGCCAAATAATTCATAAGTAAATATGGTGAAGAAACCACATTATTATTAAATATTTAATTGCCTATAGTAAGTAAGCAGTGGCTAAAGCGATAATTTAAATGCCTTCTGAATTATAAAAATTACCAAGCATTTGTATTAAATACCAAACCATTTTATGACAATGCCAGATGATGCAAAGTAATTAGGTGGCACCATTCCATATTTTACAAAAGTATTTCTGAGGCCTAACAATTTGCAAAACAGAATGGGTTGACGAATTTAAAAGAAAAACAAAAACTAAAAAGAAAAATGAAAGAAAAGGCTTGGCTGCACTGTGCACTTGGCTCAGCCGCGCAACACTCCAGCCCAGCCCAACTTACCCCCTCCATCGTCTTCCCTGTTCACGGAGCGCGCTGGACGCCGTTCGTGCGTCCATGCCGCGGATCTGACGCATGGCGGCCATCCAGACCACCCCGCCACCCTACAAGGTCGTCGTCGACCCCTTTGTCGAACCCTAGCCCCACTCACCGTCTCGCCTCTCCCCTCTTCCTCTTCCCTCGCCCGACGCTGCCGTCGACATGCGTCGCTCGATCCCACGGCCACTTGCCTCCCCACGACGCCCGCGCATGTTCAGGAGGACCTCCATCGTCGTCCACATCGCCTGCGCCTGCTAGCTTGGACCGAGACGTTGCCGCGCCATCTCCCGCGTCGATTCCCTCGGCGGAAGCCGCCTCTGCCCCGCCATGGCTCCACTCCACCGCGACCTCCCGGCCTCCCCGAGCCCGTCTTCCCCTGTGAGCCCCGCCTACCTCCTGGCCTTTTCCCAATCTCGGATTTGAGCTCGAGCACTCGCAGCCGCGTCTGTAGCTCCACCGCCGCTGGACGTGGTCCCCACCATCGATTCTGACCGTGCCCAGCCCCACATCCGCCGCGCCCTGTTCCCCTACTCCCCGCGCGCGCCCGCCCGCATGTGGGCACGCCCGCTGCTGCGGCCCTGCTTACCGACGTGCTCCGTCCGCCGCTCGCTGATGCCCGCGACCACTGCGCTCATTGCTCGCCCACATCACCCCGCCGCCTGTCGCTGCTCAACACCGCCCCCGCGCTGCCGTCCGCCACGGCCGGAGCTCCTGGCGACGCCCGCGCGCCTTGGCTGCCTCTTGCCACGCCATGGCTGCGCCCGCGACCGCGACCACCCACGGCCT
>NC_057799.1:96653603-96661022 GCF_018294505.1 Triticum aestivum
CCGCCCGTGGAAAAAAAAGAATAAAAAAATTAATTAAAAATAAAAATTAAATAAATTGCCATTAAGTGATTAATTAATCAATTAATTAATTTACGTAATTAACTATGCTTAATTAACCTAATTACATAATTAACCCAATTAAACTGATAGATTAGCTGTTGTGACAATGACAGTGGGCCCCGTTCGTCAGTTTGACCAGTCAATGCTCTGTTGACTGCTGACGTCGTGATGACGTCAGGCTGACATCATAATTCCATTTTTGGATTAAAGATAATTCCACAATGTTATTAAAACTTTAGAAATTCATAGAAAATAATCCGTAACTCGAATGAAAATACTTTGTACATGAAAGTTGCTCAGAACGACGAGACGAATCCGGATACGCAGCCCGTTCGCCCGCCACACATCCCTAGCATAGCGAACCTGCAACATCTCACCTCCAGTTCATCTGTCCGAAAACGCGAAACACTGGGGATACTTTCCCGGATGTTTCCCCCTTCGTCGGTATCACTTCCTACCGCGTTAGGGCATACCTAGGACCGCGTATTGCCTCGTTATGTTTTGTGATGCTTGGTTTGCTCTGTATTTACTGTTTCTTCCCCCTCTTCTTCCCCGGTAGACCCCGAGACTGGCGTTGATGCCACCGAGTACGACTACATCGTCGACGAACCCTTCTCTTGCCAGAGCAACCAGGCAAGCCCCCCCCCCTTGATCACCAGATATCGCCTATTCTTCTCTATACTGCTTGCATTAGAGTAGTGTAGCATGTTACTGCTTTCTGTTAATCCTATCCTGATGCATAGCCTGTCCTTGCTACTACTGTTGTTACCTTTACCTGCAATCCTACATGCTTAGTATAGGATGCTAGTTTTCCATCAGTGGCCCTACATTCTTGTCCGTTTGCTGTGCTATACTATCGGGCTGTGTCACTTGGGCGGTGATCATGGGTATATACTTATATTGTCTATACATGACACCTGTGGTGACTAAAGTCGGGTCGGCTCGTAGGAGTACCCGCAAGTGGATCTTTGTGGCGGAGCGACAGGGCAGGTTGAGACCACCTAGGCGAGAGGTGGGCCTGGCCCTGGACGGCGTCCGCGGTTACTTCAACATAACACGCTTAACGAGTTCTTGGTATTTGATCTGAGTCTGGCCATTTGGTCTATACGCACTAACCAGCTATGCGGGAACAGTTATGGGCACTAGATGTCGTGGTATCAGCCGAAGCCTTCGTGACGTCAGCGACTGAGTGGTGCGCGCCGGATTGGACTGGAACGCCACTAGGCTAGGTCTGCTTTCGGCTGCGTTCGCAACGTGCTGGTGTGCAATGGGCGATGGGCCCAGACCCCTGCGCCATAGGATTTAGACCGGTGTGCTGACCTCTCTGTTGTGCCTAGGTGGGGCTGCGACGTGTTGATCTTACGAGGCCGGGCATGACCCAGAAAAGTGTGTCCGGCCAAATGGGATCGAGCGTGTTGGGTTATGTGGTGCACCCCTGCAGGGAAGTTTATCTATTCGAATAGCTGTGTCCCTCGGTAAAAGGACGACCCGGAGTTGTACCTTGACCTTATGACAACTAGAACCGAATACTTAATAAAACACACCCTTCCAAGTGTCAGATATAACCCGGTGATCGCTCTCTAACAGGGCGACGAGGAGGGGATCGCCGGGTAGGATTATGTTATGCGATGCTACTTGGTGAACTTACCATCTACTCTCTTCTACATGCTGCAAGATGGAGGTGGCCAGAAGCGTAGTCTTCGACAGGATTAGCTATCCCCCTCTTATTCTGGCATTCTGCAGTTCAGTCCACTGATATGGCCCTTTACACATATACCCATGCATATGTAGTGTAGCTCCTTGCTTGCAAGTACTTTGGATGAGTACTCACGGTTGCTTTTCTCCCTCTTTTCCCCTTTCTATACCGGATTGTCACAACCAGATGCTGGAGTCCAGGAGCTAGAGATCCCGAGGATGATTCTACGTGGAGTTCGGCTTCGAGGAGTAGTTAGGAGGTCCCAGGCAGGAGGCCTTGCCTTTTGGATCGTTGCTACTTTTGTGCTAGCCTTCTTAAGGCAAACTTGTTTTAACTTATGTCTGTACTCAGATATTGTTGGTTCCACTGACTCGTCTATGATCGAGCACTTGTATTCGAGCCCTCGAGGCCCCTGGCTTGTATTATGATGCTTGTATGACTTATTTATGTTTTAGAGTTGTGTTGTGATATCTTCCCGTGTCCCTGATCTTGATCGTACACGTTTGCGTGCATGATTAGTGTACGGTCAAATCAGGGGCGTCACAAGTTGGTATCAGAGCCGACTACCTGTAGGAATCCCCCTTTCCAACTCCTTGGCCGAAGTCGAGTCTAGTCATTGAAAAACTTTTACTAACATGGCTGCGTGGCTTATGGGCCCACGTCGCCATTGGGTGGTATTAGGATCTTTTATTCCTCGACCTATACTCTAGGACTCTTATCTCTCTTCTACTCGGGTTAAATGGTTTTACTAACTCTAACTCTAGGTTCCCGTAACTACTTCCTTCCGGAGAGCCACTCGATACAGATGATCGCTTGATGCACTAGAAGATTCTGAAGTTACTCTCCGACGTTCCCTCGATACTTTGTGCCATCGCTTTTGCAATTCCCTTCCATCGATAAACCCCTATGGATGACCACGTACATTTGTCATTCATACAATCATCCCCCGATGATCTTCTTATTACCAGATACCCCGAAATACTCTCTATTGTTCCGAGAATACTTGGTGCCTACCGACTTGTAGTTCTTTGTCACGTGAATACCCCTACGGATAAATCCTCGCACTTGTCGAGTATTCGCTCATCCCTAGTTGTTCATGTGTTTTACAAAAGTCTTCAAAATACCATTCGATCTTTCGAAAATCCTCAGGAGCCTTTTGCTCTTGAAATTCTTGCTTACTTGCATTATGGATAATCCCATAAGTCTAGTAATCTTATTGACATCCTTTGTCATTATCATTTTGAGTCCGTTGATTCAATATGTTGCGGTTGCTTGCAATCCTCAACCGAATCGTACGATTCACCCTTCCGGCTCAGACATCATTTTAAACATGAGCTGAATCTCGACCAATCAAATTGTTGTCGATTTTACACCTAAGCCTACTCAACTTATCCATCCTTAATCAGAGTGTTTGCTCCTGATCCCTTCATTTGTAAATCATAATTCCTTTGCATTAAGCTTTGAGTCAGTTATTTCTGTAATCTGATGCCTTGGCATTCCTTCTTCCTATGATTGAGTACCAGTACTCACATCAGCCCCGTTGTGGACCGCCATACCCATTGCCGGGTTATTATCCAACAGTGTCCTTCACAACCAAAATTCTTGTGAGTTCTTTACCTGATACATAATGCCTTTGGTAAATTGTATCATCTGCTTTTGTCAACCATGCTCTACTTTTGAGCTTGTGTTATTTACTCCTGAAGTTCATGGTATATGTTCTAAGAAGCCCCGATGGGTTGAATCTATGCCTTCCTTAATCTATGTGAGCCCGAAAGATTTCACGGGTCATACTTATCTGGTATTTCACCAGGTAAAACTTTCAACACTAATGCCATTATCAAAACGAGAAGTGAATGTAAGGTTCTGCTTTGGAGAAGTGGGAGTCGACCTTGAACTTTGTGTTCATGCCCATGGACCCAATGTGGAATCTATCATGGAAGCTTCTTGTATTAATAATGGTCCCCTTGTTATAAGTTCATCTTGTATCTATGTTGGTCCTTTGCAACCGTGGTTCCGACCATGATTGATCATCTTTGATCCTTTTCTCGGACAAGTTGAACCACTTGTCCTCTGCAGATCAATGCACTCGTCCAACCTCTATTATGATCTACCTTCGAGTATTACCCCGTGGTATCTCGATAATAGCACAGAACCATATTACTTCTTATGAGTTCTTCAAGTATTATTTCTCACCGATTCAAATTTTCCCCGGGTTCTGAGTTGTTAGACACTCGAGAACACAAAATAGTGAATTGAGTCCGCACTCTGGTTCAATAACTCTAAGTAATTTTCGTTGCTTACGAGTTTAATAATCCTTCAAGTCATCCCAAGCCTGATCGGCTATATCATTACCATGTTAAATTTTAACTGTGCTATCCGGTCCTTCTTCCCAGAGCACAATTTTCGACGATGAGTTAAGCTTACGCCGCTCTTCCTTGTCATATCCTTTCGCCTTGAACAACGAGCTTGGTTTCGAGTTTGTGTCGTACCCATGGTTTCAATAACCTTTTGCTTCATAATTCCTTTCACTTGATGTATCGCCGATCGATTACATCTTCATGAAATCTCTCGACAAATGTGTCGTGATCATCATCAGCATTCTGAGCTCTTCCAGGATATCAATTGAATTCATGATGAGAAATACCATCCTTGCCCTCGATGATTTGTGTTATCATCGACCACTTGGTTGCCTTCCGTTCAACACAAACTTGTTCGTGTTTTGTGTTATACCTTGAGATCCTTGCTATCCAGCATTTGTTCTTCTTTACCTTGGAGTATTACCATCTTTATGTCAAGAATGTCGTGAGAATTTCACCACCTCTTAAGAATTCTTGATGCAGGTGATACCTTTTGCCATATCCGTTCATTCCTTGGTCCCCGTGTTATTTTTAACTGGAAAACCGACAATCGAACTATGATGTGCGACTTCAAAACTTCTAGCAACCCTATTGCTTTGAAGTTATTGTTGACATTTCATTCTTAGACCATTGGTTATCGAATCACCATTCTAACATTTATCATGCTACCTATGCCCATATTTCGGGCGCACATTTCAACCAATGTTTGATTGTGTATGTTTTCCTCAAGCATACATCATTATATCATTTGATCTGACGAATGTTATCTCCTTGTTCACGTAATTGTGCAAATCCATCTTTTGGAAATCTCGATGAATTGTCCTTAGCCCATCAGCCACCTCATCATCCTCTCCTTGGTTTAATGATGGACCCTTGTTTCAGAGCCTTGCTTCTGGACGCCATTTCCCGATAATCTTGCAACGTTAATTCGTCAATTGGTGTTGCACCTTTTCTTTTCAAGCATCCAGAGTCTGAGGTATCCTGACACCAATCAGATCTAAATCTTGGTCAGATATGATGGTTGGAACATATATCCAAGAGTTATAACATTTGCCTTTATATAACCTGGTAAGGTGATGTCATGGCTCGCACACCTGGCTGGAGGACCTATTGTTATAGCTTCCTTTTTAGCAAGGTTAATCATTCTTCCATGAGAAAATCGTAAGACTTATCCTATAAGTTGATTCTGATGGATCCTTTGTGTATCCAAAGTCCGACCTTTACATGATGACCATGTCAATGCTATCTCAAAGCATGTCTATGGTACTTCGATTTTCAACAAGAACATTTGAAGCCCAATGCTAAATGTTTCTTGCTCAATTATCCAAACATTGTTGTATGGGTAATGTCATGAAATTTCTCTCCCCTTTCCTAAAGGGTTTTCTACATTATATCCCCTCATGGATATCATGCTCTGCTTGTCCTTGGGAAGGATATACCCCTGAAATATGTGTTTTAACACATTTTCCTTTCCATTGTTCCGTTTAATCTGATAATCACATTTTCCTTTCCATTGTTTGGATTAACGTTTCTTGTAATCTGACTTAGCTGAGCAGTGATAATTCCCTGCTTAGGGAAGCACCTTGTTATACCACTCTGTCAGTAAGACCCTGTTACTATTGTTGATGACATTCCAGTAATCACCGATGGACGAGAACCTTGCCTTTTGGTCCGCCTCGTTTCAACGAGCAGGAAAATGGTTCTCTTCGTCCCTCGCCCTTGGTACCAACGTTGTTGCCAACAAAACTGACAGGCTATCCTCTGACATACTTTGCTATCTTGACCGTGCAAATGTTAGCGCCTTCCTGCTTTTAACCCACATGTTGGGCCCATAACCCACAGTTCCACATGATCGAAACCTGACTCTCGTATACACCCCCTGTTTCCAAAGTTATTCCTCGCGCGTGGCCTCATATGTAATTCACGTGCCATCTTCCGAGATATCATCAATTCTGGTATCAGACGCAATACTTATTCTTGTTGCTCTGAACCCCTTTCACCTTCTGATTAGGCCATCGAACGATTGCTTGCCCATTGGAAACTTCTCATGGTACCTTCTTACTTTACTCTCGATATTTTCTGAAGTATCTATTCAAGGGTTACTTTCTACCACATTCCCTGAGTTATCTACCAGATAGTTGACCTTGAAGGTCCGTTCTCCTGTAATATACCCACCCTTTATTCTTCCATAAGTACGATGTAGTTCCTGAAGAAAGGATGCCGACTTCGTCATGATGACTTGAAGCAGAGAAATGAAGACCTCAAGTAATGGATCGACCTCTTCGAGAAGAGTAACCAAAACCAAGAAGACTCGTTAGAATTCGTAACCAGATCTTTCCCTCTTACTCCGTCTCCTAAATCTCGGGACGAGATTTCTTGTAGTGGAGGAGAATTGTGACGCCCAGATAATTAAGCTATAGTGAACCTCTGTTAATGATGCCACGTCACCTCCATTACTGTTGCCAATCTCGCGTTAGTTCAAAAACCGATTCAAATTCAAATTGAAAATATGGCAAACAACAAAAGTTTTCAAACATTAAAACTAAAATGTTCGGAGTGAGCCAAATAATTCATAAGTAAATATGGTGAAGAAACCACATTATTATTAAATATTTAATTGCCCTATAGTAAGTAAGCAGTGGCTAAAGCGATAATTTAAATGCCTTCTAAATTATAAAAATTACCAAGCATTTGTATTAAATACCAAACCATTTTATGACAATGCTAGATGATGCAAAGTAATTAGGTGGCACCATTCCATATTTTACAAAAGTATTTCTGAGGCCTAACAATTTGCAAAACAGAATGGGTTGATGAATTAAAAAAAACAAAAACTAAAAAGAAAAATGAAAGAAAAGGCTTGGCTGCACTGTGCACTTGGCCCAGCCGCGCAACACTCCAGCCCAGCCCAACTTACCCCCTCCATCGTCTTCCTTGTTCACGGAGTGCGCTGGACGCCGTCCGGGCGTCCATGCCGCGGATCTGACGCATGGCGGCCATCCAGACCACCCCGCCACCCTATAAGGTCGCCGTCGACCCCATTGTCGAACCCTAGCCCCACTGACCCTCTCGCCTCTCCCCTCTTCCTCCTCCCTCGCCCGACGCTGCCGTCGACATGCGTCGCTCGATCCCACGGCCACTTGCCTCCCCACGACGCCCGCGCATGTTCAGGAGGACCTCCATCGTCGTCCACATCGCCTGCAACTGCTAGCTTGGACCGAGACGTTGTCGCGCCATCTCCCGCGTCGATTCCCTCGGCGGAAGCCGCCTCTGCCCCGCCATGGCTCCACTCCACCGCGACCTCCC